>NW_026894732.1:0-87090 GCF_032452875.1 Bos javanicus | reverse complement strand
TGCGCGGTCAGGTGGTCAGTTCCTGATCAGCCACCTGATCAGTGCGCACAGTCCCTGATCAGCGCCTGTCAGTCACTGATCACTGCCTGATAAACACGTGATCAGTGCCCGAACAGCCACGTCATCAGTGCATGCGCAGTCACGTGATCAGTGCATGATAGCCACGTGATCAGTGCGTGCACAGTCCCATGATCAGCGCCTGTCAGTCACTGATCATTGCCTGATAAACACGTGATCAGTGCATGATGAGCCATGTGATCAGTGCCCGATCAGCCACGCCATCAGTGCATGCGCAGTCACGTCATCAGTGCATGATAGCCACGTGATCAGTGCATGCTCAGTCACGTGATCTGGACTTGATCAGCCACGTGATCAGTGCCTGCAGAGTCACGTGATCAGGGCCTGCTGAGCTGCGTGATTCCTGCCCGCTCATCTGCATGACAATTGCCAGCTGAGCTGCGCGATTCCTGTCGGCTCATCTGCTTGACAATTGCCAGCTGAGCTGCGTGATTCCTGCCTGGTCACGTGCTTGATTATTGCCAGTTGAGCAGCATGATTCGTCACTGCTGAGCTCCATGCTTATTGCCTGCTGATTGCGTGGTTCGTGTCTGCTCAGCTCTTGAGTATTGCCTCCTGAGGTCCCTGTTCGGTCGCCACCTGCCGGGGACCAGCCCCAACTGATCCAGGGTATTCGAAGGAGAGATGGCCTAGGCGACTATTTATATGCTAATCAGAGATGTCAAGAATAATAGTATGAGGAGAGCTCAGTAGGAAAATTCGGTGGAGAAAAGAGACTGAGTAGCTTGGTTTACGCGGAAGACCAATCAAACTTCAAGACAAGAAGTTTGCACCACTTACGTAGGCCGCATGCGCCCTCTCGAATAGCGAAAGGTGCCTCACCCTAGACACCTTCTCGAGTGGGTCTTAGCAGCCCAGGCATAATTAGTAAGCGTGGTGGGTTCCGCGCTCCAGATGGAGACTCAGCTGGAAGTTAAAGGGAAGAATGACAAGGAACTTTATGAATTGAGCTGTAAGTTTAACTCTTTGACAGAGAGAGCGAGATGGTGGTGGGGGACAGCCCCCAGTGAAATCAGAGGTGAGAGCACAAAGCAATACAGTAGGCAGACTCCGGTTTTTTTGGGGGGAGATGCTCAAGAACATCCGGGTGGACTCCTGAGGCTCGATCCCGCATTTGCGTATGCCGAGCCTCCTTCCTCATGACCTTTGTCCAGAGTGGAATGCCTCCCCGGCTGCCGGCACATGATCAGTGCATGCTCAGTCACGATATCAGTGCCTGCTCAGCCACGTGATCACTGACGGCACAGTCACGTGATCAGCGCCTCTCAGTCACGTGATCACCGTATGATAAACACGTGATCAGTGAACGACCAGCCACGTGATCACTGCATGCGCGTCAGGTGGTCAGTTCCTGATCAGCCACCTGATCAGTGCGTGCACAGTCCCCTGATCAGCGCCTGTCAGTCACTGATCACCGCCTGATAAACACGTGATCAGTGCCCGAACAGCCACGTCATCAGTGCATGCGCAGTCACGTGATCAGTGCATGATAGCCACGTGATCAGTGCGTGCACAGTCCCATGATCAGCGCCTGTCAGTCACTGATCATTGCCTGATAAACACGTGATCAGTGCATGATGAGCCATGTGATCAGTGCCCGATCAGCCACGTCATCAGTGCATGCGCAGTCACGTCATCAGTGCATGATAGCCACGTGATCAGTGCATGCTCAGTCACGTGATCTGGACTTGATCAGCCACGTGATCAGTGCCTGCAGAGTCACGTGATCAGGGCCTGCTGAGCTGCGTGATTCCTGCCGGCTCATCTGCATGACAATTGCCATCTGAGCTGCGTGATTCCTGTCGGCTCATCTGCTTGACAATTGCCAGCTGAGCTGCGTGATTCCTGCCTGGTCACGTGCTTGATTATTGCCAGTTGAGCAGCATGATTCGTCACTGCTGAGCTCCATGCTTATTGCCTGCTGATTGCGTGGTTCGTGTCTGCTCAGCTCTTTGAGTATTGCCTCCTGAGGTCCCTGTTCGGTCGCCACCTGCCGGGGACCAGCCCCAACTGATCCAGGGTATTCGAAGGAGAGATGGCCTAGGCGACTATTTATATGCTAATCAGAGATGTCAAGAATAATAGTATGAGGAGAGCTCAGTAGGAAAATTCGGTGGAGAAAAGAGACTGAGGAGCTTGGTTTACGCGGAAGACCAATCAAACTTCAAGACAAGAAGTTTGCACCACTTACGTAGGCCGCAGGCGCCCTCTCGAATGGCGAAAGGTGCCTCAGCCTAGACACCTTCTCGAGTGGGTCTTAGCAGCCCAGGCATAATTAGTAAGCGTGGTGGGTTCCGAGCTCCAGATGGAGACTCAGCTGGAAGTTAAAGGGAAGAATGACAAGGAACCTTATGAATTGGAGCTGTAAGTTAACTCTTTGACAGAGAGAGCGAGATGGTGGTGGGGGACAGCCCCCAGTGAAATCAGAGGTGAGAGCACAAAGCAATACAGTAGGCAGACTCCGGTTTTTTTTGGGGGGGAGATGCTCGAGAATATCCGGGTGGACTCCTGAGGCTCGATCCCGCATTTGCGTATGCCGAGCCTCCTTCCTCATGACCTTTGTCCAGAGTGGAATGCCTCCCCGGCTCCCGGCACATGATCAGTGCATGCTCAGTCACGATATCAGTGCCTGCTCAGCCACGTGATCACTGATGGCACAGTCACGTGATCAGCGCCCTCTCAGTCACGTGATCACCCTATGATAAACACGTGATCAGTGAACGACCAGCCACGTGATCACTGCATGCGCGGTCAGGTGGTCAGTTCCTGATCAGCCACCTGATCAGGGCGTGCACAGTCCCTGATCAGCGCCTGTCAGTCACTGATCACTGCCTGATAAACCCGTGATCAGTGCCCGAACAGCCACGTCATCAGTGCATGCGCAGTCACGTGATCAGTGCATGATAGCCACGTGATCAGTGCGTGCACAGTCCCATGATCAGCGCCTGTCAGTCACTGATCATTGCCTGAGAAACACGTGATCAGTGCATGATGAGCCATGTGATCAGTGCCCGATCAGCCAGGTCATCAGTGCATGCGCAGTCACGTCATCAGTGCATGATAGCCACGTGATCAGTGCCTGCTCAGTCACGTGATCTGGACTTGATCAGCCACGTGATCAGTGCCTGCAGAGTCACGTGATCAGGGCCTGCTGAGCTGCGTGATTCCTGCCGGCTCATCTGCATGACAATTGCCAGCTGAGCTGCGTGATTCCTGTCGGCTCATCTGCTTGACAATTGCCAGCTGAGCTGCGTGATTCCTGCCTGGTCACGTGCTTGATTATTGCCAGTTGAGCAGCATGATTCGTCACTGCTGAGCTCCATGCTTATTGCCTGCTGATTGCGTGGTTCGTGTCTGCTCAGCTCTTTGAGTATTGCCTCCTGAGGTCCCTGTTCGGTCGCCACCTGCCGGGGACCAGCCCCAACTGATCCAGGGTATTCGAAGGAGAGATGGCCTAGGCGACTATTTATATGCTAATCAGAGATGTCAAGAATAATAGTATGAGGAGAGCTCAGTAGGAAAATTCGGTGGAGAAAAGAGACTGAGGAGCTTGGTTTACGCGGAAGACCAATCAAACTTCAAGACAAGAAGTTTGCACCACTTACGTAGGCCGCAGGCGCCCTCTGAATAGCGAAAGGTGCCTCAGCCTAGACACCTTCTCGAGTGGGTCTTAGCAGCCCAGGCATAATTAGGAAGCGTGGTGGGTTCCGCGCTCCAGATGGAGACTCAGCTGGAAGTTAAAGGGAAGAATGACAAGGAACTTTATGAATTGGAGCTGTAAGTTACCTCTTTGACAGAGAGAGCGAGATGGTGGTGGGGACAGCCCCCAGTGAAATCAGAGGTGAGAGCACAAAGCAATACAGTAGGCAGACTCCGGTTTTTGGGGGGGAGATGCTCGAGAATATCCGGTGGACTCCTGAGGCTCGATCCCGCATTTGCGTATGCCGAGCCTCCTTCCTCATGACCTTTGTCCAGAGTGGAATGCCTCCCCCGGCTCCCGGCACATGATCAGTGCATGTCACAGCCCCTGATCAGCGCCTGTCAGTCACTGATCATTGCCTGATAAACACGTGATCAGTGCATGATGAGCCATGTGATCAGTGCCCTGATCAGCCACGTTATCAGTGCATGCGCGTCACGTCATCAGTGCAGTGCATGATAGCCACGTGATCAGTGCCTGCTCAGTCACGTGATCTGGACTTGATCAGCCACGTGATCAGTGCCTGCAGAGTCACGTGATCAGGGCCTGCTGAGCTGCGTGATTCCTGCCGGCTCATCTGCATGACAATTGCCAGCTGAGCTGCGTGATTCCTGTCGGCTCATCTGCTTGACAATTGCCAGCTGAGCTGCGTGATTTCTGCCTGGTCACGTGCTTGATTATTGCCAGTTGAGCAGCATGATTCGTCACTGCTGAGCTCCATGCTTATTGCCTGCTGATTGCGTGGTTCGTGTCTGCTCAGCTCTTTGAGTATTGCCTCCTGAGGTCCCTGTTCGGTCGCCACCTGCCGGGGACCAGCCCCAACTGATCCAGGGTATTCGAAGGAGAGATGGCCTAGGCGACTATTTATATGCTAATCAGAGATGTCAAGAATAATAGTATGAGGAGAGCTCAGTAGGAAAATTCGGTGGAGAAAAGAGAGTGAGGAGCTTGGTTTACGCGGAAGACCAATCAAACTTCAAGACAAGAAGTTTGCACCACTTACGTAGGCCGCAGGCGCCTCTCGAATGGCGAAAGGTGCCTCAGCCTAGACACCTTCTCGAGTGGGTCTTAGCAGCCCAGGCATAATTAGGAAGCGTGGTGGGTTCCGCGCTCCAGATGGAGACTCAGCTGGAAGTTAAAGGGAAGAATGACAAGGAACTTTATGAATTGGAGCTGTAAGTTACCTCTTTGACAGAGAGAGCGAGATGGTGGTGGGGGACAGCCCCCAGTGAAATCAGAGGTGAGAGCACAAAGCAATACAGTAGGCAGACTCCGGTTTTTGGGGGAGATGCTCGAGAATATCCGGGTGGACTCCTGAGGCTCGATCCCGCATTTGCGTATGCCGAGCCTCCTTCCTCATGACCTTTGTCCAGAGTGGAATGCCTCCCCGGCTCCCGGCACATGATCAGTGCATGCTCAGTCACGATATCAGTGCCTGCTCAGCCACGTGATCACTGACGGCACAGTCACGTGATCAGCGCCTCTCAGTCACGTGATCACCGTATGATGAACACGTGATCAGTGAACGACCAGCCAGGTGATCACTGCATGCGCGGTCAGGTGGTCAGTTCCTGATCAGCCACCTGATCAGTGCGTGCACAGTCCCCTGATCAGCGCCTGTCAGTCACTGATCACTGCCTGATAAACCCGTGATCAGTGCCCGAACAGCCACGCGCCATCAGTGCATGCAGTCACGTGATCAGTGCATGATAGCCACGTGATCAGTGCACAGTCCCATGATCAGCGCCTGTGAGTCACTGATCATTGCCTGAGAAACACGTGATCAGTGCATGATGAGCCATGTGATCAGTGCCCGATCAGCCACGTCATCATTGCATGCGCAGTCAGGTCCTCAGTGCATGATAGCCACGTGATCAGTGCCTGCTCAGTCACGTGATCTGGACTTGATCAGCCACGTGATCAGTGCCTGCAGAGTCACGTGATCAGGGCCTGCTGAGCTGTGTGATTCCTGCCGGCTCATCTGCATGATAATTGCCATCTGAGCTGCGTGATTCCTGTCGGCTCATCTGCTTGACAATTGCCAGCTGAGCTGCGTGATTCCTGCCTGGTCACGTGCTTGATTATTGCCAGTTGAGCAGCATGATTCGTCACTGCTGAGCTCCATGCTTATTGCCTGCTGATTGCGTGGTTCGTGTCTGCTCAGCTCTTTGAGTATTGCCTCCTGAGGTCCCTGTTCGGTGGCCACCTGCCGGGGACCAGCCCCAACTGATCCAGGGTATTCGAAGGAGAGATGGCCTAGGCGACTATTTATATGCTAATCAGAGATGTCAAGAATAATAGTATGAGGAGAGCTCAGTAGGAAAATTCGGTGGAGAAAAGAGACTGAGGAGCTTGGTTTACGCGGAAGACCAATCAAACTTCAAGACAAGAAGTTTGCACCACTTACGTAGGCCGCAGGCGCCCTCTCGAATGGCGAAAGGTGCCTCAGCCTAGACACCTTCTCGAGTGGGTCTTAGCAGCCCAGGCATAATTAGGAAGCGTGGTGGGTTCCGCGCTCCAGATGGAGACTCAGCTGGAAGTTAAAGGGAAGAATGACAAGGAACTTTATGAATTGGAGCTGTAAGTTACCTCTTTGACAGAGAGAGCGAGATGGTGGTGGGGACAGCCCCAGTGAAATCAGAGGTGAGAGCACAAAGCAATACAGTAGGCAGACTCCGGTTTTTTGGGGGAGATGCTCGAGAATATCCGGGTGGACTCCTGAGGCTCGATCCCGCATTTGCGTATGCCGAGCCTCCTTCCTCATGACCTTTGTCCAGAGTGGAATGCCTCCCCGGCTCCCGGCACATGATCAGTGCATGCTCAGTCACGATATCAGTGCCTGCTCAGCCACGTGATCACTGACGGCACAGTCACGTGATCAGCGCCTCTCAGTCACGTGATCACCGTATGATAAACACGTGATCAGTGAACGACCAGCCAGGTGATCACTGCATGCGCGGTCAGGTGGTCAGTTCCTGATCAGCCACCTGATCAGTGCGTGCACAGTCCCCTGATCAGCGCCTGTCAGTCACTGATCACTGCCTGATAAACCCGTGATCAGTGCCCGAACAGCCACGTCATCAGTGCATGCGCAGTCACGTGATCAGTGCATGATAGCCACGTGATCAGTGCGTGCACAGTCCCATGATCAGCGCCTGTCAGTCACTGATCATTGCCTGAGAAACACGTGATCAGTGCATGATGAGCCATGTGATCAGTGCCCGATCAGCCACGTCATCAGTGCATGCGCAGTCACGTCATCAGTGCATGATAGCCACGTGATCAGTGCCTGCTCAGTCACGTGATCTGGACTTGATCAGCCACGTGATCAGTGCCTGCAGAGTCACGTGATCAGGGCCTGCTGAGCTGCGTGATTCCTGCCGGCTCATCTGCATGACAATTGCCATCTGAGCTGCGTGATTCCTGCCGGCTCATCTGCTTGACAATTGCCAGCTGAGCTGCGTGATTCCTGCCTGGTCACGTGCTTGATTATTGCCAGTTGAGCAGCATGATTCGTCACTGCTGAGCTCCATGCTTATTGCCTGCTGATTGCGTGGTTCGTGTCTGCTCAGCTCTTTGAGTATTGCCTCCTGAGGTCCCTGTTCGGTCGCCACCTGCCGGGGACCAGCCTCAACTGATCCAGGGTATTCGAAGGAGAGATGGCCTAGGCGACTATTTATATGCTAATCAGAGATGTCAAGAATAATAGTATGAGGAGAGCTCAGTAGGAAAATTCGGTGGAGAAAAGAGACTGAGGAGCTTGGTTTACGCGGAAGACCAATCAAACTTCAAGACAAGAAGTTTGCACCACTTACGGGCCGCAGGCGCCCTCTCGAATGGCGAAAGGTGCCTCAGCCTAGACACCTTCTCGAGTGGGTCTTAGCAGCCCAGGCATAATTAGGAAGCGTGGTGGGTTCCGCGCTCCAGATGGAGACTCAGCTGGAAGTTAAAGGGAAGAATGACAAGGAACTTTATGAATTGGAGCTGTAAGTTACCTCTTTGACAGAGAGAGCGAGATGGTGGTGGGGGACAGCCCCCAGTGAAATCAGAGGTGAGAGCACAAAGCAATACAGTAGGCAGACTCCGGTTTTTTTGGGGGGGAGATGCTCGAGAATATCCGGGTGGACTCCTGAGGCTCGATCCCGCATTTGCGTATGCCGAGCCTCCTTCCTCATGACCTTGTCCAGAGTGGAATGCCTCCCCGGCTCCCGGCACATGATCAGTGCAGTGATATCAGGATCAGTGATCACACAGGGCCTGATCAGTCACGTGATCATGGCCTGAAAACACGTGATCAGTGCATGATGAGCCATGTGATCAGTGCCCGATCAGCCACGTCATCAGTGCATGCGCAGTCACGATCATCAGTGCATGATAGCCACGTACAGTGCCTGCTCAGTCACGTGATCTGGACTTGATCAGCCACGTGATCAGTGCCTGCAGAGTCACGTGATCAGGCCTGCTGAGCTGCGTGATTCCTGCCGGCTCATCTGCATGACAATTGCCATCTGAGCTGCGTGATTCCTGTCGGCTCATCTGCTTGACGATTGCCAGCTGAGCTGCGTGATTCCTGCCTGGTCACGTGCTTGATTATTGCCAGTTGAGCAGCATGATTCGTCACTGCTGAGCTCCATGCTTATTGCCTGCTGATTGCGTGGTTCGTGTCTGCTCAGCTCTTTGAGTATGGCCTCCTGAGGTCCCTGTTCGGTCGCCACCTGCCGGGGACCAGCCCCAACTGATCCAGGGTATTCGAAGGAGAGATGGCCTAGGCGACTATTTATATGCTAATCAGAGATGTCAAGAATAATAGTATGAGGAGAGCTCAGTAGGAAAATTCGGTGGAGAAAAGAGACTGAGGAGCTTGGTTTACGCGGAAGACCAATCAAACTTCAAGACAAGAAGTTTGCACCACTTACGTAGGCCGCAGGCGCCCTCTCGAATGGCGAAAGGTGCCTCAGCCTAGACACCTTCTCGAGTGGGTCTTAGCAGCCCAGGCATAATTAGGAAGCGTGGTGGGTTCCGCGCTCCAGATGGAGACTCAGCTGGAAGTTAAAGGGAAGAATGACAAGGAACTTTATGAATTGGAGCTGTAAGTTACCTCTTTGACAGAGAGAGCGAGATGGTGGTGGGGGACAGCCCCAGTGAAATCAGAGGTGAGAGCACAAAGCAATACAGTAGGCAGACTCCGGTTTTTTTGGGGGAGATGCTCGAGAATATCCGGGTGGACTCCTGAGGCTCGATCCCGCATTTGCGTATGCCGAGCCTCCTTCCTCATGACCTTTGTCCAGAGTGGAATGCCTCCCCGGCTCCCGGCACATGATCAGTGCATGCTCAGTCACGATATCAGTGCCTGCTCAGCCACGTGATCACTGACGGCACAGTCACGTGATCAGCGCCTCTCAGTCACGTGATCACCGTATGATAAACACGTGATCAGTGAACGACCAGCCAGGTGATCACTGCATGCGCGGTCAGGTGGTCAGTTCCTGATCAGCCACCTGATCAGTGCGTGCACAGTCCCCTGATCAGCGCCTGTCAGTCACTGATCACTGCCTGATAAACCCGTGATCAGTGCCCGAACAGCCACGTCATCAGTGCATGCGCAGTCACGTGATCAGTGCATGATAGCCACGTGATCAGTGCGTGCACAGTCCCATGATCAGCGCCTGTCAGTCACTGATCATTGCCTGATAAACACGTGATCAGTGCATGATGAGCCATGTGATCAGTGCCCGATCAGCCACGTCATCAGTGCATGCGCAGTCACGTCATCAGTGCATGATAGCCACGTGATCAGTGCCTGCTCAGTCACGTGATCTGGACTTGATCAGCCACGTGATCAGTGCCTGCAGAGTCACGTGATCAGGGCCTGCTGAGCTGCGTGATTCCTGCCGGCTCATCTGCATGACAATTGCCATCTGAGCTGCGTGATTCCTGTCGGCTCATCTGCTTGACAATTGCCAGCTGAGCTGCGTGATTCCTGCCTGGTCACGTGCTTGATTATTGCCAGTTGAGCAGCATGATCCGTCACTGCTGAGCTCCATGCTTATTGCCTGCTGATTGCGTGGTTCGTGTCTGCTCAGCTCTTTGAGTATTGCCTCCTGAGGTCCCTGTTCGGTCGCCACCTGCCGGGGACCAGCCCCAACTGATCCAGGGTATTCGAAGGAGAGATGGCCTAGGCGACTATTTATATGCTAATCAGAGATGTCAAGAATAATAGTATGAGGAGAGCTCAGTAGGAAAATTCGGTGGAGAAAAGAGACTGAGGAGCTTGGTTTACGCGGAAGACCAATCAAACTTCAAGACAAGAAGTTTGCACCACTTACGTAGGCCGCAGGCGCCCTCTCGAATAGCGAAAGGTGCCTCACCCTAGACACCTTCTCGAGTGGGTCTTAGCAGCCCAGGCATAATTAGAAGCGTGGTGGGTTCCGCGCTCCAGATGGAGACTCAGCTGGAAGTTAAAGGGAAGAATGACAAGGAACTTTATGAATTGGAGCTGTAAGTTACCTCTTTGACAGAGAGAGCGAGATGGTGGTGGGGGACAGCCCCCAGTGAAATCAGAGGTGAGAGCACAAAGCAATACAGTAGGCAGACTCCGGTTTTTTTGGGGGAGATGCTCGAGAATATCCGGGTGGACTCCTGAGGCTCGATCCCGCATTTGCGTATGCCGAGCCTCCTTCCTCATGACCTTTGTCCAGAGTGGAATGCCTCCCCGGCTCCCGGCACATGATCAGTGCATGCTCAGTCACGATATCAGTGCCTGCTCAGCCACGTGATCACTGACGGCACAGTCACGTGATCAGCGCCTCTCAGTCACGTGATCACCGTATGATAAACACGTGATCAGTGAACGACCAGCCAGGTGATCACTGCATGCGCGGTCAGGTGGTCAGTTCCTGATCAGCCACCTGATCAGTGCGTGCACAGTCCCTGATCAGCGCCTGTCAGTCACTGATCACTGCCTGATAAACCGTGATCAGTGCCCGAACAGCCACGTCATCAGTGCGCAGTCACGTGATCAGTGCATGATAGCCACGTGATCAGTGCGTGCACAGTCCCATGATCAGCGCCTGTCAGTCACTGATCATTGCCTGAGAAACACGTGATCAGTGCATGATGAGCCATGTGATCAGTGCCCGATCAGTCATCGCACGTCATCAGTGCATGATAGCCACGTGATCAGTGCCTGCTCAGTCACGTGATCTGGACTTGATCAGCCACGTGATCAGTGCCTGCAGAGTCACGTGATCAGGGCCTGCTGAGCTGCGTGATTCCTGCCGGCTCATCTGCATGACAATTGCCAGCTGAGCTGCGCGATTCCTGTCGGCTCATCTGCTTGACAATTGCCAGCTGAGCTGCGTGATTCCTGCCTGGTCACGTGCTTGATTATTGCCAGTTGAGCAGCATGATTCGTCACTGCTGAGCTCCATGCTTATTGCCTGCTGATTGCGTGGTTCGTGTCTGCTCAGCTCTTTGAGCATTGCCTCCTGAGGTCCCTGTTCGGTCGCCACCTGCCGGGGACCAGCCCCAACTGATCCAGGGTATTCGAAGGAGAGATGGCCTAGGCGACTATTTATATGCTAATCAGAGATGTCAAGAATAATAGTATGAGGAGAGCTCAGTAGGAAAATTCGGTGGAGAAAAGAGACTGAGGAGCTTGGTTTACGCGGAAGACCAATCAAACTTCAAGACAAGAAGTTTGCACCACTTACGTAGGCCGCAGGCGCCCTCTCGAATAGCGAAAGGTGCCTCACCCTAGACACCTTCTCGAGTGGGTCTTAGCAGCCCAGGCATAATTAGGAAGCGTGGTGGGTTCCGCGCTCCAGATGGAGACTCAGCTGGAAGTTAAAGGGAAGAATGACAAGGAACTTTATGAATTGGAGCTGTAAGTTACCTCTTTGACAGAGAGAGCGAGATGGTGGTGGGGGACAGCCCCCAGTGAAATCAGAGGTGAGAGCACAAAGCAATACAGTAGGCAGACTCCGGTTTTTTGGGGGAGATGCTCGAGAATATCCGGGTGGACTCCTGAGGCTCGATCCCGCATTTGCGTATGCCGAGCCTCCTTCCTCATGACCTTTGTCCAGAGTGGAATGCCTCCCCGGCTCCCGGCACATGATCAGTGCATGCTCAGTCACGATATCAGTGCCTGCTCAGCCACGTGATCACTGACGGCACAGTCACGTGATCAGCGCCTCTCAGTCACGTGATCACCGTATGATAAACACGTGATCAGTGAACGACCAGCCAGGTGATCACTGCATGCGCGGTCAGGTGGTCAGTTCCTGATCAGCCACCTGATCAGTGCGTGCACAGTCCCCTGATCAGCGCCTGTCAGTCACTGATCACTGCCTGATAAACCCGTGATCAGTGCCCGAACAGCCACGTCATCAGTGCATGCGCAGTCACGTGATCAGTGCATGATAGCCACGTGATCAGTGCGTGCACAGTCCCATGATCAGCGCCTGTCAGTCACTGATCATTGCCTGATAAACACGTGATCAGTGCATGATGAGCCATGTGATCAGTGCCCGATCAGCCACGTCATCAGTGCAGCAGTCACGTCATCAGTGCATGATAGCCACGTGATCAGTGCCTGCTCTGTCACGTGATCTGGACTTGATCAGCCACGTGATCAGTGCCTGCAGAGTCACGTCATCAGGGCCTGCTGAGCTGCGTGATTCCTGCCGGCTCATCTGCATGACAATTGCCATCTGAGCTGCGTGATTCCTGTCGGCTCATCTGCTTGACAATTGCCAGCTGAGCTGCGTGATTCCTGCCTGGTCACGTGCTTGATTATTGCCAGTTGAGCAGCATGATTCGTCACTGCTGAGCTCCATGCTTATTGCCTGCTGATTGCGTGGTTCGTGTCTGCTCAGCTCTTTGAGTATTGCCTCCTGAGGTCCCTGTTCGGTCGCCACCTGCCGGGGACCAGCCCCAACTGATCCAGGGTATTCGAAGGAGAGATGGCCTAGGCGACTATTTATATGCTAATCAGAGATGTCAAGAATAATAGTATGAGGAGAGCTCAGTAGGAAAATTCGGTGGAGAAAAGAGACTGAGGAGCTTGGTTTACGCGGAAGACCAATCAAACTTCAAGACAAGAAGTTTGCACCACTTACGTAGGCCGCAGGCGCCCTCTCGAATAGCGAAAGGTGCCTCAGCCTAGACACCTTCTCGAGTGGGTCTTAGCAGCCCAGGCATAATTAGGAAGCGTGGAGGGTTCCGCGCTCCAGATGGAGACTCAGCTGGAAGTTAAAGGGAAGAATGACAAGGAACTTTATGAATTGGAGCTGTAAGTTACCTCTTTGACAGAGAGAGCGAGATGGTGGTGGGGGACAGCCCCCAGTGAAATCAGAGGTGAGAGCACAAAGCAATACAGTAGGCAGACTCCGGTTTGGGGGGGAGATGCTCGAGAATATCCGGGTGGACTCCTGAGGCTCGATCCCGCATTTGCGTATGCCGAGCCTCCTTCCTCATGAACTTTGTCCAGAGTGGAATGCCTCCCCGGCTCCCGGCACATGATCAGTGCATGCTCAGCCACGATATCAGTGCCTGCTCAGCCACGTGATCACTGACGGCACAGTCACGTGATCAGCGCCTCTCAGTCACGTGATCACCGTATGATAAACAAGTGATCAGTGAACGACCAGCCAGGTGATCACTGCATGCGCGGTCAGGTGGTCAGTTCCTGATCAGCCACCTGATCAGTGCGTGCACAGTCCCCTGATCAGCGCCTGTCAGTCACTGATCACTGCCTGATAAACACGTGATCAGTGCCCGAACAGCCACGTCATCAGTGCATGCGCAGTCACGTGATCAGTGCATGATAGCCACGTGATCAGTGCGTGCACAGTCCCATGATCAGCGCCTGTCAGTCACTGATCATTGCCTGAGAAACACGTGATCAGTGCATGATGAGCCATGTGATCAGTGCCCGATCAGCCACGTCATCAGTGCATGCGCAGTCACGTCATCAGTGCATGATAGCCACGTGATCAGTGCATGCTCAGTCACGTGATCTGGACTTGATCAGCCACGTGATCAGTGCCTGCAGAGTCACGTGATCAGGGCCTGCTGAGCTGCGTGATTCCTGCCGGCTCATCTGCATGACAATTGCCATCTGAGCTGCGTGATTCCTGTCGGCTCATCTGCTTGACAATTGCCAGCTGAGCTGCGTGATTCCTGCCTGGTCACGTGCTTGATTATTGCCAGTTGAGCAGCATGATTCGTCACTGCTGAGCTCCATGCTTATTGCCTGCTGATTGCGTGGTTCGTGTCAGCTCAGCTCTTTGAGTATTGCCTCCTGAGGTCCCTGTTCGGTCGCCACCTGCCGGGGACCAGCCCCAACTGATCCAGGGTATTCGAAGGAGAGATGGCCTAGGCGACTATTTATATGCTAATCAGAGATGTCAAGAACAATAGTATGAGGAGAGCTCAGTAGGAAAATTCGGTGGAGAAAAGAGACTGAGTAGCTTGGTTTACGCGGAAGACCAATCAAACTTCAAGACAAGAAGTTTGCACCACTTACGTAGGCCGCAGGCGCCCTCTCGAATAGCGAAAGGTGCCTCACCCTAGACACCTTCTCCAGTGGGTCTTAGCAGCCCAGGCATAATTAGTAAGCGTGGTGGGTTCCGCGCTCCAGATGGAGACTCAGCTAGAAGTTAAAGGGAAGAATGACAAGGAACTTTATGAATTGGAGCTGTAAGTTAACTCTTTGACAGAGAGAGCGAGATGGTGGTGGGGGACAGCCCCCAGTGAAATCAGAGGTGAGAGCACAAAGCAATACAGTAGGCAGACTCCGGTTTTTTTGGGGGAGATGCTCGAGAACATCCGGGTGGACTCCTGAGGCTCGATCCCGCATTTGCGTATGCCGAGCCTCCTTCCTCATGACCTTTGTCCAGAGTGGAATGCCTCCCCGGCTCCCGGCACATGATCAGTGCATGCTCAGTCACGATATCAGTGCCTGCTCAGCCACGTGATCACTGACGGCACAGTCACGTGATCAGCGCCTCTCAGTCACGAGATCACCCTATGATAAACACGTGATCAGTGAACGACCAGCCACGTGATCACTGCATGCGCGGTCAGGTGGTCAGTTCCTGATCAGCCACCTGATCAGTGCGTGCACAGTCCCCTGATCAGCGCCTGTCAGTCACTGATCACTGCCTGATAAACACGTGATCAGTGCCCGAACAGCCACGCCATCAGTGCATGCGCAGTCACGTGATCAGTGCATGATAGCCACGTGATCAGTGCGTGCACAGTCCCATGATCAGCGCCTGACAGTCACTGATCATTGCCTGCAAAACACGTGATCAGTGCATGATGAGCCATGTGATCAGTGCCCGATCAGCCACGTCATCAGTGCATGCGCAGTCACGTCATCAGTGCATGATAGCCACGTGATCAGTGCATGCTCAGTCACGTGATCTGGACTTGATCAGCCACGTGATCTGTGCCTGCAGAGTCACGTGATCAGGGCCTGCTGAGCTGCGTGATTCCTGCCAGCTCATCTGCATGACAATTGCCAGCTGAGCTGCGTGATTCCTGTTGGCTCATCTGCTTGACAATTGCCAGCTGAGCTGCGTGATTCCTGCCTGGTCACGTGCTTGATTATTGCCAGTTGAGCAGCATGATTCGTCACTGCTGAGCTCCGTGCTTATTGCCTGCTGATTGCGTGGTTCGTATCTGCTCAGCTCTTTGAGTATTGCCTCCTGAGGTCCCTGTTCGGTCGCCACCTGCCGGGGACCAGCCCCAACTGATCCAGGGTATTCGAAGGAGAGATGGCCTAGGCGACTATTTATATGCTAATCAGAGATGTCAAGAATAATAGTATGAGGAGAGCCCAGTAGGAAAATTCGGTGGAGAAAAGAGACTGAGTAGCTTGGTTTACGCGGAAGACCAATCAAACTTCAAGACAAGAAGTTTGCACCACTTACGTAGGCCGCAGGCGCCTCTCGAATAGCGAAAGGTGCCTCACCCTAGACACCTTCTCGAGTGGGTCTTAGCAGCCCAGGCATAATTAGTAAGCGTGGTGGGTTCCGCGCTCCAGATGGAGACTCAGCTGGAAGTTAAAGGGAAGAATGACAAGGAACTTTATGAATTGGAGCTGTAAGTTAACTCTTTGACAGAGAGAGCGAGATGGTGGTGGGGGACAGCCGCCAGTGAAATCAGAGGTGAGAGCACAAAGCAATACAGCAGGCAGACTCCGGTTTTTTTGGGGGGAGATGCTCGAGAATATCCGGGTGGACTCCTGAGGCCCGATCCCGCATTTGCGTATGCCGAGCCTCCTTCCTCATGACCTTTGTCCAGAGTGGAAGGCCTCCCCGGCTCCCGGCACATGATCAGTGCATGCTCAGTCACGATATCAGTGCCTGCTCAGCCACGTGATCACTGACGGCACAGTCACGTGATCAGCGCCTCTCAGTCACGTGATCACCGTATGATAAACACGTGATCAGTGAACGACCAGCCACGTGATCACTGCATGCGCGGTCAGGTGGTCAGTTCCTGATCAGCCACCTGATCAGTGCGTGCACAGTCCCCTGATCAGCGCCTGTCAATCACTGATCACTGCCTGATAAACACGTGATCAGTGCCCGAACAGCCACGTCATCAGTGCATGCGCAGTCACGTGATCAGTGCATGATAGCCACGTGATCAGTGCGTGCACAGTCCCATGATCAGCGCCTGTCAGTCACTGATCATTGCCTGATAAACACGTGATCAGTGCATGATGAGCCATGCGATCAGTGCCCGATCAGCCACGTCATCAGTGCATGCGCAGTCACGCCATCAGTGCATGATAGCCACGTGATCAGTGCATGCTCAGTCACGTGATCTGGACTTGATCAGCCACGTGATCAGTGCCTGCAGAGTCACGTGATCAGGGCCTGCTGAGCTGCGTGATTCCTGCCGGCTCATCTGCACGACAATTGCCATCTGAGCTGCGTGATTCCTGTCGGCTCATCTGCTTGACAATTGCCAGCTGAGCTGCGTGATTCCTGCCTGGTCACGTGCTTGATTATTGCCAGTTGAGCAGCATGATTCGTCACTGCTGAGCTCCATGCTTATTGCCTGCTGATTGCGTGGTTCGTGTCTGCTCAGCTCTTTGAGTATTGCCTCCTGAGGTCCCTGTTCGGTCGCCACCTGCCGGGGACCAGCCCCAACTGATCCAGGGTATTCGAAGGAGAGATGGCCTAGGCGACTATTTATATGCTAATCAGAGATGTCAAGAATAATAGTATGAGGAGAGCTCAGTAGGAAAATTCGGTGGAGAAAAGAGACTGAGTAGCTTGGTTTACGCGGAAGACCAATCAAACTTCAAGACAAGAAGTTTGCACCACTTACGTAGGCCGCAGGCGCCCTCTCGAATGGCGAAAGGTGCCTCACCCTAGACACCTTCTCGAGTGGGTCTTAGCAGCCCAGGCATAATTAGTAAGCGTGGTGGGTTCCGCGCTCCAGATGGAGACTCAGCTGGAAGTTAAAGGGAAGAATGACAAGGAACTTTATGAATTGGAGCTGTAAGTTAACTCTTTGACAGAGAGAGCGAGATGGTGGTGGGGGACAGCCCCCAGTGAAATCAGAGGTGAGAGCACAAAGCAATACAGTAGGCAGACTCCGGTTTTGGGGGGAGATGCTCGAGAATATCCGGGTGGACTCCTGAGGCTCGATCCCGCATTTGCGTATGCCGAGCCTCCTTCCTCATGACCTTTGTCCAGAGTGGAATGCCTCCTCGGCTCCCGGCACATGATCAGTGCATGCTCAGTCACGATATCAGTGCCTGCTCAGCCACGTGATCACTGATGGCACAGTCACGTGATCAGCGCCTCTCAGTCACGTGATCACCGTATGATAAACACGTGATCAGTGAACGACCAGCCACGTGATCACTGCATGCGCGGTCAGGTGGTCAGTTCCTGATCAGCCACCTGATCAGTGCTTGCACAGTCCCCTGATCAGCGCCTGTCAGTCACTGATCACTGCCTGATAAACACGTGATCAGTGCCCGAACAGCCACGTCATCAGTACATGCGCAGTCACGTGATCAGTGCATGATAGCCACGTGATCAGTGCGTGCACAGTCCCATGATCAGCGCCTGTCAGTCACTGATCATTGCCTGATAAACACGTGATCAGTGCATGATGAGCCATGTGATCAGTGTCCGATCAGCCACGTCATCAGTGCATGCGCAGTCACGTCATCAGTGCATGATAGCCACGTGATCAGTGCATGCTCAGTCACGTGATCTGGACTTGATCAGCCACGTGATCAGTGCCTGCAGAGTCAAGTGATCAGGGCCTGCTGAGCTGCGGGATTCCTGCCGGCTCATCTGCATGACAATTGCCATCTGAGCTGCGTGATTCCTGTCGGCTCATCTGCTTGACAATTGCCAGCTGAGCTGCGTGATTCCTGCCTGGTCACGTGCTTGATTATTGCTAGTTGAGCAGCATGATTCGTCACTGCTGAGCTCCATGCTTATTGCCTGCTGATTGCGTGGTTCGTGTCTGCTCAGCTCTTTGAGTATTGCCTCCTGAGGTCCCTGTTCGGTCGCCACCTGCCGGGGACCAGCCCCAACTGATCCAGGGTATTCGAAGGAGAGATGGCCTAGGCGACTATTTATATGCTAATCAGAGATGTCAAGAATAATAGTATGAGGAGAGCTCAGTAGGAAAATTCGGTGGAGAAAAGAGACTGAGAAGCTTGGTTTACGCGGAAGACCAATCAAACTTCAAGACAAGAAGTTTGCACCACTTACGTAGGCCGCAGGCGCCCTCTCGAATAGCGAAAGGTGCCTCACCCTAGACACCTTCTCGAGTGGGTCTTAGCAGCCCAGGCATAATTAGTAAGCGTGGTGGGTTCCGCGCTCCAGATGGAGACTCAGCTGGAAGTTAAAGGGAAGAATGACAAGGAACTTTATGAATTGGAGCTGTAAGTTAACTCTTTGACAGAGAGAGCGAGATGGTGGTGGGGGACAGCCCCCAGTGAAATCAGAGGTGAGAGCACAAAGCAATACAGTAGGCAGACTCCGGTTTTTTGGGGGGAGATGCTCGAGAACATCCGG
Organism: Bos javanicus; assembly: GCF_032452875.1. Taxonomy (NCBI): domain Eukaryota; kingdom Metazoa; phylum Chordata; class Mammalia; order Artiodactyla; family Bovidae; genus Bos; species Bos javanicus. Next base: position 68,247 of record NW_026894732.1, on the reverse strand, counting down.
GTGGACTCCTGAGGCTCGATCCCGCATTTGCGTATGCCGAGCCTCCTTCCTCATGACCTTTGTCCAGAGTGGAATGCCTCCCCGGCTCCCGACACATGATCAGTGCATGCTCAGTCACGATATCAGTGCCTGCTCAGCCACGTGATCACTGACGGCACAGTCACGTGATCAGCGCCTCTCAGTCACGTGATCACCGTATGATAAACACGTGATCAGTGAACGACCAGCCACGTGATCACTGCATGCGCGGTCAGGTGGTCAGTTCCTGATCAGCCACCTGATCAGTGCGTGCACAGTCCCCTGATCAGCGCCTGTCAGTCACTGATCACTGCCTGATAAACACGTGATCAGTGCCCGAACAGCCACGTCATCAGTGCATGCGCAGTCACGTGATCAGTGCATGATAGCCACGTGATCAGTGCGTGCACAGTCCCATGATCAGCGCCTGTCAGTCACTGATCGTTGCCTGATAAACAGGTGATCAGTGCATGATGAGCCATGTGATCAGGGCCCGATCAGCCACGTCATCAGTGCATGCGCAGTCACGTCATCAGTGCATGAGAGCCACGTGATCAGTGCATGCTCAGTCACGTGATCTGGACTTGATCAGCCACGTGATCAGTGCCTGCAGAGTCACGTGATCAGGGCCTGCTGAGCTGCGTGATTCCTGCCGGCTCATCTGCATGACAACTGCCATCTGAGCTGCGTGATTCCTGTCGGCTCATCTGCTTGACAATTGCCAGCTGAGCTGCGTGATTCCTGCCTGGTCACGTGCTTGATTATTGCCAGTTGAGCAGCATGATTCGTCCCTGCTGAGCTCCATGCTTATTGCCTGCTGATTGCGTGGTTCGTGTCTGCTCAGCTCTTTGAGTATTGCCTCCTGAGGTCCCTGTTCGGTCGCCACCTGCCGGGGACCAGCCCCAACTGATCCAGGGTATTCGAAGGAGAGATGGCCTAGGCGACTATTTATATGCTAATCAGAGATGTCAAGAATAATAGTATGAGGAGAGCTCAGTAGGAAAATTCGGTGGCGAAAAGAGACTGAGTAGCTTGGTTTACGCGGAAGACCAATCAAACTTCAAGACAAGAAGTTTGCACCACTTACGTAGGCCGTAGGCGCCCTCTCGAATAGCGAAAGTTGCCTCACCCTAGACACCTTCTCGAGTGGGTCTTAGCAGCCCAGGCATAATTAGTAAGCGTGGTGGGTTCCGCGCTCCAGATGGAGACTCAGCTGGAAGTTAAAGGGAAGAATGACAAGGAACTTTATGAATTGGAGCTGTAAGTTAACTCTTTGACAGAGAGAGCGAGATGGTGGTGGGGGACAGCCCCCAGTGAAATCAGAGGTGAGAGCACAAAGCAATACAGTAGGCAGACTCCGGTTTTTTTTTGGGGGTGAGATGCTCGAGAATATCCGGGTGGACTCCTGAGGCTCGATCCCGCATTTGCGTATGCCGAGCCTCCTTCCTCATGACCTTTGTCCAGAGTGGAATGCCTCCCCGGCTCCCGGCACATAATCAGTGCATGCTCAGTCACGATATCAGTGCCTGCTCAGCCACGTGATCACTGACGGCACAGTCACGTGATCAGCGCCTCTCAGTCACGTGATCACCGTATGATAATGACGTGATCAGTGAACGACCAGCCACGTGATCACTGCATGCGCGGTCAGGTGGTCAGTTCCTGATCAGCCACCTGATCAGTGCGTGCACAGTCCCCTGATCAGCGCCTGTCAGTCACTGATCACTGCCTGATAAACACGTGATCAGTGCCCGAACAGCCACGCCATCAGTGCATGCGCAGTCACGTGATCAGTGCATGATAGCCACGTGATCAGTGCGTGCACAGTCCCATGATCAGCGCCTGTCAGTCACTGATCATTGCCTGATAAACACGTGATCAGTGCATGATGAGCCATGTGATCAGTGCCCGATCAGCCACGCCATCAGTGCATGCGCAGTCACGCCATCAGTGCATGATAGCCACGTGATCAGTGCCTGCTCAGTCACGTGATCTGGACTTGATCAGCCACTTGATCAGTGCCTGCAGAGTCACGTGATCAGGGCCTGCTGAGCTGCGTGATTCCTGCCGGCTCATCTGCATGACAATTGCCAGCTGAGCTGCGTGATTCCTGTCGGCTCATCTGCTTGACAATTGCCAGCTGAGCTGCGTGATTCCTGCCTGGTCACGTGCTTGATTATTGCCAGTTGAGCAGCATGATTCGTCACTGCTGAGCTCCATGCTTATTGCCTGCTGATTGCGTGGTTCGTGTCTGCTCAGCTCTTTGAGTATTGCCTCCTGAGGTCCCTGTTCGGTCGCCACCTGCCGGGGACCAGCCCCAACTGATCCAGGGTATTCGAAGGAGAGAAGGCCTAGGCGACTATTTATATGCTAATCAGAGATGTAAAGAATAATAGTATGAGGAGAGCTCAGTAGGAAAATTCGGTGGAGAAAAGAAACTGAGTAGCTTGGTTTACGCGGAAGACCAATCAAACTTCAAGACAAGAAGTCTGCACCACTTACGTAGGCCGCAGGCGCCCTCTCGAATGGCGAAAGGTGCCTCACCCTAGACACCTTCTCGAGTGGGTCTTAGCAGCCCAGGCATAATTAGTAAGCGTGGAGGGTTCCGCGCTCCAGATGGAGACTCAGCTGGAAGTTAAAGGGAAGAATGACAAGGAACTTTATGAATTGGAGCTGTAAGTTAACTCTTTGACAGACAGAGCGAGATGGTGGTGGGGGACAGCCCCCAGTGAAATCAGAGGTGAGAGCACAAAGCAATACAGTAGGCAGACTCCGGTTTTTTGGGGGAGATGCTCGAGAATATCCGGGTGGACTCCTGAGGCTCGATCCTGCATTTGCGTATGCCGAGCCTCCTTCCTCATGACCTTTGTCCAGAGTGGAATGCCTCCCGGCTCCCGGCACATGATCAGTGCATGCTCAGTCATGATATCAGTGCCTGCTCAGCCACGTGATCACTGACGGCACAGTCACGTGATCAGCGCCTCTCAGTCACGTGATCACCGTATGATAAACACGTGATCAGTGAACGACCAGCCACGTGATCACTGCATGCGCGGTCAGGTGGTCAGTTCCTGATCAGCCACCTGATCAGTGCGTGCACAGTCCCCTGATCAGCGCCTGTCAGTCACTGATCACTGCCTGATAAACACGTGATCAGTGCCCGAACAGCCACGTCATCAGTGCATGCGCAGTCACGTGATCAGTGCATGATAGCCACGTGATCAGTGCGTGCACAGTCCCATGATCAGCGCCTGTCAGTCACTGATCATTGCCTGATAAACACGTGATCAGTGCATGATGAGCCATGTGATCAGTGCCCCATCAGCCACGTCATCAGTGCATGCGCAGTCACGTCATCAGTGCATGATAGCCACGTGATCAGTGCATGCTCAGTCACGTGATCTGGACTTGATCAGCCACGTGATCAGTGCCTGCAGAGTCACGTGATCAGGGCCTGCTGAGCTGCGTGATTCCTGCCGGCTCATCTGCATGACAATTGCCAGCTGAGCTGCGTGATTCCTGTCGGCTCATCTCCTTGACAATTGCCAGCTGAGCTGCGTGATTCCTGCCTGGTCACGTGCTTGATTATTGCCAGTTGAGCAGCATGATTCGTCACTGCTGAGCTCCATGCTTATTGCCTGCTGATTGCGTGGTTCGTGTCTGCTCAGCTCTTTGAGTATTGCCTCCTGAGGTCCCTGTTCGGTCGCCACCTGCCGGGGACCAGCCCCAACTGATCCAGGGTATTCGAAGGAGAGATGGCCTAGGCGACTATTTATATGCTAATCAGAGATGTCAAGAATAATAGTATGAGGAGAGCTCAGTAGGAAAATTCGGTGGAGAAAAGAGACTGAGTAGCTTGGTTTACGCGGAAGACCAATCAAACTTCAAGACAAGAAGTTTGCACCACTTACGTAGGCCGCATGCGCCCTCTCGAATAGTGAAAGGTGCCTCACCCTAGACACCTTCTCGAGTGGGTCTTAGCAGCCCAGGCATAATTAGTAAGCGTGGTGGGTTCCGCGCTCCAGATGGAGACTCAGCTGGAAGTTAAAGGGAAGAATGACAAGGAACTTTATGAATTGGAGCTGTAAGTTAACTCTTTGACAGAGAGAGCGAGATGGTGGTGGGGGACAGCCCCCAGTGAAATCTGAGGTGAGAGCACAAAGCAATACAGTAGGCAGACTCCGGTTTTTTTGGGGGAGATGCTCGAGAACATCCGGGTGGACTCCTGAGGCTCGATCCCGCATTTGCGTATGCCGATCCTCCTTCCTCATGACCTTTGTCCAGAGTGGAATGCCTCCCGGCTCCCGGCACATGATCAGTGCATGCTCAGTCACGATATCAGTGCCTGCTCAGCCACGTGATCACTGACGGCACAGTCACGTGATCAGCGCCTCTCAGTCACGTGATCACCGTATGATAAACACGTGATCAGTGAACGACCAGCCACGTGATCACTGCACGCGCGGTCAGGTGGTCAGTTCCTGATCAGCCACCTGATCAGTGCGTGCACAGTCCCCTGATCAGCGCCTGTCAGTCACTGATCACTGCCTGATAAACACGTGATCAGTGCCCGAACAGCCACGCCATCAGTGCATGCGCAGTCACGTGATCAGTGCATGATAGCCACGTGATCAGTGCGTGCACAGTCCCATGATCAGCGCCTGTCAGTCACTGATCATTGCCTGATAAACACGTGATCAGTGCATGAAGAGCCATGTGATCAGTGCCCGATCAGCCACGTCATCAGTGCATGCGCAGTCACGTCATCAGTGCATGATAGCCACGTGATCAGTGCATGCTCAGTCACGTGATCTGGACTTGATCAGCCACGTGATCAGTGCCTGCAGAGTCACGTGATCAGGGCCTGCTGAGCTGCGTGATTCCTGCCGGCTCATCTGCATGACAATTGCCAGCTGAGCTGCGTGATTCCTGTCGGCTCATCTGCTTGACAATTGCCAGCTGAGCTGCGTGATTCCCGCCTGGTCACGTGCTTGATTATTGCCAGTTGAGCAGCATGATTCGTCACTGCTGAGCTCCATGCTTATTGCCTGCTGATTGCGTGGTTCGTGTCTGCTCAGCTCTTTGAGTATTGCCTCCTGAGGTCCCTGTTCGGTCGCCACCTGCCGGGGACCAGCCCCAACTGATCCAGGGTATTCGAAGGAGAGATGGCCTAGGCGACTATTTATATGCTAATCAGAGATGTCAAGAATAATAGTATGAGGAGAGCTCAGTAGGAAAATTCGGTGGAGAAAAGAGACTGAGTAGCTTGGTTTACGCGGAAGACCAATCAAACTTCAAGACAAGAAGTTTGCACCACTTACGTAGGCCGCAGGCGCCCTCTCGAATAGCGAAAGGTGCCTCACCCTAGACACCTTCTCGAGTGGGTCTTAGCAGCCCAGGCATAATTAGTAAGCGTGGTGGGTTCCGCGCTCCAGATGGAGACTCAGCTGGAAGTTAAAGGGAAGAATGACAAGGAACTTTATGAATTGGAGCTGTAAGTTAACTCTTTGACAGAGAGAGCGAGATGGTGGTGGGGGACAGCCCCCAGTGAAATCAGAGGTGAGAGCACAAAGCAATACAGTAGGCAGACTCCGGTTTTTTTGGGGGGAGATGCTCGAGAATATCCGGGTGGACTCCTGAGGCTCGATCCCGCATTTGCGTATGCCGAGCCTCCTTCCTCATGACCTTTGTCCAGAGTGGAATGCCTCCCCGGCTCCCGGCACATGATCAGTGCATGCTCAGTCACGATATCAGTGCCTGCTCAGCCACGTGATCACTGACGGCACAGTCACGTGATCAGCGCCTCTCAGTCACGTGATCACCGTATGATAAACACGTGATCAGTGAACGACCAGCCACGTGATCACTGCATGCGCGGTCAGGTGGTCAGTTCCTGATCAGCCACCTGATCAGTGCGTGCACAGTCCCCTGATCAGCGCCTGTCAGTCACTGATCACTGCCTGATAAACACGTGATCAGTGCCCGAACAGCCACGTCATCAGTGCATGCGCAGTCACGTGATCAGTGCATGATAGCCACGTGATCAGTGCGTGCACAGTCCCATGATCAGCGCCTGTCAGTCACTGATCATTGCCTGATAAACACGTGATCAGTGCATGATGAGCCATGTGATCAGTGCCCGATCAGCCACGTCATCAGTGCATGCGCAGTCACGTCATCAGTGCATGATAGCCACGTGATCAGTGCATGCTCAGTCACGTGATCTGGACTTGATCAGCCACGTGATCAGTGCCTGCAGAGTCACGTGATCAGGGCCTGCTGAGCTGCGTGATTCCTGCCGGCTCATCTGCATGACAATTGCCATCTGAGCTGCGTGATTCCTGTCGGCTCATCTGCTTGACAATTGCCAGCTGAGCTGCGTGATTCCTGCCTGGTCACGTGCTTGATTATTGCCAGTTGAGCAGCATGATTCGTCACTGCTGAGCTCCATGCTTATTGCCTGCTGATTGCGTGGTTCGTGTCTGCTCAGCTCTTTGAGTATTGCCTCCTGAGGTCCCTGTTCGGTCGCCACCTGCCGGGGACCAGCCCCAACTGATCCAGGGTATTCGAAGGAGAGATGGCCTAGGCGACTATTTATATGCTAATCAGAGATGTCAAGAATAATAGTATGAGGAGAGCTCAGTAGGAAAATTCGGTGGAGAAAAGAGACTGAGTAGCTTGGTTTACGCGGAAGACCAATCAAACTTCAAGACAAGAAGTTTGCACCACTTACGTAGGCCGCAGGCGCCCTCTCGAATAGCGAAAGGTGCCTCACCCTAGACACCTTCTCGAGTGGGTCTTAGCAGCCCAGGCATAATTAGTAAGCGTGGTGGGTTCCGCGCTCCAGATGGAGACTCAGCTGGAAGTTAAAGGGAAGAATGACAAGGAACTTTATGAATTGGAGCTGTAAGTTAACTCTTTGACAGAGAGAGCGAGATGGTGGTGGGGGACAGCCCCCAGTGAAATCAGAGGTGAGAGCACAAAGCAATACAGTAGGCAGACTCCGGTTTTTTGGGGGGAGATGCTCGAGAATATCCGGGTGGACTCCTGAGGCTCGATCCCGCATTTGCGTATGCCGAGCCTCCTTCCTCATGACCTTTGTCCAGAGTGGAATGCCTCCCCGGCTCCCGGCACATGATCAGTGCATGCTCAGTCACGATATCAGTGCCTGCTCAGCCACGTGATCACTGACGGCACAGTCACGTGATCAGCGCCTCTCAGTCACGTGATCACCGTATGATAAACACGTGATCAGTGAACGACCAGCCACGTGATCACTGCATGCGCGGTCAGGTGGTCAGTTCCTGATCAGCCACCTGATCAGTGCGTGCACAGTCCCCTGATCAGCGCCTGTCAGTCACTGATCACTGCCTGATAAACACGTGATCAGTGCCCGAACAGCCACGTCATCAGTGCATGCGCAGTCACGTGATCAGTGCATGATAGCCACGTGATCAGTGCGTGCACAGTCCCATGATCAGCGCCTGTCAGTCACTGATCATTGCCTGATAAACACGTGATCAGTGCATGATGAGCCATGTGATCAGTGCCCGATCAGCCACGTCATCAGTGCATGCGCAGTCACGTCATCAGTGCATGATAGCCACGTGATCAGTGCATGCTCAGTCACGTGATCTGGACTTGATCAGCCACGTGATCAGTGCCTGCAGAGTCACGTGATCAGGGCCTGCTGAGCTGCGTGATTCCTGCCGGCTCATCTGCATGACAATTGCCATCTGAGCTGCGTGATTCCTGTCGGCTCATCTGCTTGACAATTGCCAGCTGAGCTGCGTGATTCCTGCCTGGTCACGTGCTTGATTATTGCCAGTTGAGCAGCATGATTCGTCACTGCTGAGCTCCATGCTTATTGCCTGCTGATTGCGTGGTTCGTGTCTGCTCAGCTCTTTGAGTATTGCCTCCTGAGGTCCCTGTTCGGTCGCCACCTGCCGGGGACCAGCCCCAACTGATCCAGGGTATTCGAAGGAGAGATGGCCTAGGCGACTATTTATATGCTAATCAGAGATGTCAAGAATAATAGTATGAGGAGAGCTCAGTAGGAAAATTCGGTGGAGAAAAGAGACTGAGTAGCTTGGTTTACGCGGAAGACCAATCAAACTTCAAGACAAGAAGTTTGCACCACTTACGTAGGCCGCAGGCGCCCTCTCGAATAGCGAAAGGTGCCTCACCCTAGACACCTTCTCGAGTGGGTCTTAGCAGCCCAGGCATAATTAGTAAGCGTGGTGGGTTCCGCGCTCCAGATGGAGACTCAGCTGGAAGTTAAAGGGAAGAATGACAAGGAACTTTATGAATTGGAGCTGTAAGTTAACTCTTTGACAGAGAGAGCGAGATGGTGGTGGGGGACAGCCCCCAGTGAAATCAGAGGTGAGAGCACAAAGCAATACAGTAGGCAGACTCCGGTTTTTTGGGGGAGATGCTCGAGAATATCCGGGTGGACTCCTGAGGCTCGATCCCGCATTTGCGTATGCCGAGCCTCCTTCCTCATGACCTTTGTCCAGAGTGGAATGCCTCCCCGGCTCCCGGCACATGATCAGTGCATGCTCAGTCACGATATCAGTGCCTGCTCAGCCACGTGATCACTGACGGCACAGTCACGTGATCAGCGCCTCTCAGTCACGTGATCACCGTATGATAAACACGTGATCAGTGAACGACCAGCCACGTGATCACTGCATGCGCGGTCAGGTGGTCAGTTCCTGATCAGCCACCTGATCAGTGCGTGCACAGTCCCCTGATCAGCGCCTGTCAGTCACTGATCACTGCCTGATAAACACGTGATCAGTGCCCGAACAGCCACGTCATCAGTGCATGCGCAGTCACGTGATCAGTGCATGATAGCCACGTGATCAGTGCGTGCACAGTCCCATGATCAGCGCCTGTCAGTCACTGATCATTGCCTGATAAACACGTGATCAGTGCATGATGAGCCATGTGATCAGTGCCCGATCAGCCACGTCATCAGTGCATGCGCAGTCACGTCATCAGTGCATGATAGCCACGTGATCAGTGCATGCTCAGTCACGTGATCTGGACTTGATCAGCCACGTGATCAGTGCCTGCAGAGTCACGTGATCAGGGCCTGCTGAGCTGCGTGATTCCTGCCGGCTCATCTGCATGACAATTGCCAGCTGAGCTGCGTGATTCCTGTCGGCTCATCTGCTTGACAATTGCCAGCTGAGCTGCGTGATTCCTGCCTGGTCACGTGCTTGATTATTGCCAGTTGAGCAGCATGATTCGTCACTGCTGAGCTCCATGCTTATTGCCTGCTGATTGCGTGGTTCGTGTCTGCTCAGCTCTTTGAGTATTGCCTCCTGAGGTCCCTGTTCGGTCGCCACCTGCCGGGGACCAGCCCCAACTGATCCAGGGTATTCGAAGGAGAGATGGCCTAGGCGACTATTTATATGCTAATCAGAGATGTCAAGAATAATAGTATGAGGAGAGCTCAGTAGGAAAATTCGGTGGAGAAAAGAGACTGAGTAGCTTGGTTTACGCGGAAGACCAATCAAACTTCAAGACAAGAAGTTTGCACCACTTACGTAGGCCGCAGGCGCCCTCTCGAATAGCGAAAGGTGCCTCACCCTAGACACCTTCTCGAGTGGGTCTTAGCAGCCCAGGCATAATTAGTAAGCGTGGTGGGTTCCGCGCTCCAGATGGAGACTCAGCTGGAAGTTAAAGGGAAGAATGACAAGGAACTTTATGAATTGGAGCTGTAAGTTAACTCTTTGACAGAGAGAGCGAGATGGTGGTGGGGGACAGCCCCCAGTGAAATCAGAGGTGAGAGCACAAAGCAATACAGTAGGCAGACTCCGGTTTTTTTGGGGGAGATGCTCGAGAATATCCGGGTGGACTCCTGAGGCTCGATCCCGCATTTGCGTATGCCGAGCCTCCTTCCTCATGACCTTTGTCCAGAGTGGAATGCCTCCCCGGCTCCCGGCACATGATCAGTGCATGCTCAGTCACGATATCAGTGCCTGCTCAGCCACGTGATCACTGACGGCACAGTCACGTGATCAGCGCCTCTCAGTCACGTGATCACCGTATGATAAACACGTGATCAGTGAACGACCAGCCACGTGATCACTGCATGCGCGGTCAGGTGGTCAGTTCCTGATCAGCCACCTGATCAGTGCGTGCACAGTCCCCTGATCAGCGCCTGTCAGTCACTGATCACTGCCTGATAAACACGTGATCAGTGCCCGAACAGCCACGTCATCAGTGCATGCGCAGTCACGTGATCAGTGCATGATAGCCACGTGATCAGTGCGTGCACAGTCCCATGATCAGCGCCTGTCAGTCACTGATCATTGCCTGATAAACACGTGATCAGTGCATGATGAGCCATGTGATCAGTGCCCGATCAGCCACGTCATCAGTGCATGCGCAGTCACGTCATCAGTGCATGATAGCCACGTGATCAGTGCATGCTCAGTCACGTGATCTGGACTTGATCAGCCACGTGATCAGTGCCTGCAGAGTCACGTGATCAGGGCCTGCTGAGCTGCGTGATTCCTGCCGGCTCATCTGCATGACAATTGCCATCTGAGCTGCGTGATTCCTGTCGGCTCATCTGCTTGACAATTGCCAGCTGAGCTGCGTGATTCCTGCCTGGTCACGTGCTTGATTATTGCCAGTTGAGCAGCATGATTCGTCACTGCTGAGCTCCATGCTTATTGCCTGCTGATTGCGTGGTTCGTGTCTGCTCAGCTCTTTGAGTATTGCCTCCTGAGGTCCCTGTTCGGTCGCCACCTGCCGGGGACCAGCCCCAACTGATCCAGGGTATTCGAAGGAGAGATGGCCTAGGCGACTATTTATATGCTAATCAGAGATGTCAAGAATAATAGTATGAGGAGAGCTCAGTAGGAAAATTCGGTGGAGAAAAGAGACTGAGTAGCTTGGTTTACGCGGAAGACCAATCAAACTTCAAGACAAGAAGTTTGCACCACTTACGTAGGCCGCAGGCGCCCTCTCGAATAGCGAAAGGTGCCTCACCCTAGACACCTTCTCGAGTGGGTCTTAGCAGCCCAGGCATAATTAGTAAGCGTGGTGGGTTCCGCGCTCCAGATGGAGACTCAGCTGGAAGTTAAAGGGAAGAATGACAAGGAACTTTATGAATTGGAGCTGTAAGTTAACTCTTTGACAGAGAGAGCGAGATGGTGGTGGGGGACAGCCCCCAGTGAAATCAGAGGTGAGAGCACAAAGCAATACAGTAGGCAGACTCCGGTTTTGGGGGGAGATGCTCGAGAATATCCGGGTGGACTCCTGAGGCTCGATCCCGCATTTGCGTATGCCGAGCCTCCTTCCTCATGACCTTTGTCCAGAGTGGAATGCCTCCCCGGCTCCCGGCACATGATCAGTGCATGCTCAGTCACGATATCAGTGCCTGCTCAGCCACGTGATCACTGACGGCACAGTCACGTGATCAGCGCCTCTCAGTCACGTGATCACCGTATGATAAACACGTGATCAGTGAACGACCAGCCACGTGATCACTGCATGCGCGGTCAGGTGGTCAGTTCCTGATCAGCCACCTGATCAGTGCGTGCACAGTCCCCTGATCAGCGCCTGTCAGTCACTGATCACTGCCTGATAAACACGTGATCAGTGCCCGAACAGCCACGTCATCAGTGCATGCGCAGTCACGTGATCAGTGCATGATAGCCACGTGATCAGTGCGTGCACAGTCCCATGATCAGCGCCTGTCAGTCACTGATCATTGCCTGATAAACACGTGATCAGTGCATGATGAGCCATGTGATCAGTGCCCGATCAGCCACGTCATCAGTGCATGCGCAGTCACGTCATCAGTGCATGATAGCCACGTGATCAGTGCATGCTCAGTCACGTGATCTGGACTTGATCAGCCACGTGATCAGTGCCTGCAGAGTCACGTGATCAGGGCCTGCTGAGCTGCGTGATTCCTGCCGGCTCATCTGCATGACAATTGCCAGCTGAGCTGCGTGATTCCTGTCGGCTCATCTGCTTGACAATTGCCAGCTGAGCTGCGTGATTCCTGCCTGGTCACGTGCTTGATTATTGCCAGTTGAGCAGCATGATTCGTCACTGCTGAGCTCCATGCTTATTGCCTGCTGATTGCGTGGTTCGTGTCTGCTCAGCTCTTTGAGTATTGCCTCCTGAGGTCCCTGTTCGGTCGCCACCTGCCGGGGACCAGCCCCAACTGATCCAGGGTATTCGAAGGAGAGATGGCCTAGGCGACTATTTATATGCTAATCAGAGATGTCAAGAATAATAGTATGAGGAGAGCTCAGTAGGAAAATTCGGTGGAGAAAAGAGACTGAGTAGCTTGGTTTACGCGGAAGACCAATCAAACTTCAAGACAAGAAGTTTGCACCACTTACGTAGGCCGCAGGCGCCCTCTCGAATAGCGAAAGGTGCCTCACCCTAGACACCTTCTCGAGTGGGTCTTAGCAGCCCAGGCATAATTAGTAAGCGTGGTGGGTTCCGCGCTCCAGATGGAGACTCAGCTGGAAGTTAAAGGGAAGAATGACAAGGAACTTTATGAATTGGAGCTGTAAGTTAACTCTTTGACAGAGAGAGCGAGATGGTGGTGGGGGACAGCCCCCAGTGAAATCAGAGGTGAGAGCACAAAGCAATACAGTAGGCAGACTCCGGTTTTTTGGGGGGAGATGCTCGAGAATATCCGGGTGGACTCCTGAGGCTCGATCCCGCATTTGCGTATGCCGAGCCTCCTTCCTCATGACCTTTGTCCAGAGTGGAATGCCTCCCCGGCTCCCGGCACATGATCAGTGCATGCTCAGTCACGATATCAGTGCCTGCTCAGCCACGTGATCACTGACGGCACAGTCACGTGATCAGCGCCTCTCAGTCACGTGATCACCGTATGATAAACACGTGATCAGTGAACGACCAGCCACGTGATCACTGCATGCGCGGTCAGGTGGTCAGTTCCTGATCAGCCACCTGATCAGTGCGTGCACAGTCCCCTGATCAGCGCCTGTCAGTCACTGATCACTGCCTGATAAACACGTGATCAGTGCCCGAACAGCCACGTCATCAGTGCATGCGCAGTCACGTGATCAGTGCATGATAGCCACGTGATCAGTGCGTGCACAGTCCCATGATCAGCGCCTGTCAGTCACTGATCATTGCCTGATAAACACGTGATCAGTGCATGATGAGCCATGTGATCAGTGCCCGATCAGCCACGTCATCAGTGCATGCGCAGTCACGTCATCAGTGCATGATAGCCACGTGATCAGTGCATGCTCAGTCACGTGATCTGGACTTGATCAGCCACGTGATCAGTGCCTGCAGAGTCACGTGATCAGGGCCTGCTGAGCTGCGTGATTCCTGCCGGCTCATCTGCATGACAATTGCCAGCTGAGCTGCGTGATTCCTGTCGGCTCATCTGCTTGACAATTGCCAGCTGAGCTGCGTGATTCCTGCCTGGTCACGTGCTTGATTATTGCCAGTTGAGCAGCATGATTCGTCACTGCTGAGCTCCATGCTTATTGCCTGCTGATTGCGTGGTTCGTGTCTGCTCAGCTCTTTGAGTATTGCCTCCTGAGGTCCCTGTTCGGTCGCCACCTGCCGGGGACCAGCCCCAACTGATCCAGGGTATTCGAAGGAGAGATGGCCTAGGCGACTATTTATATGCTAATCAGAGATGTCAAGAATAATAGTATGAGGAGAGCTCAGTAGGAAAATTCGGTGGAGAAAAGAGACTGAGTAGCTTGGTTTACGCGGAAGACCAATCAAACTTCAAGACAAGAAGTTTGCACCACTTACGTAGGCCGCAGGCGCCCTCTCGAATAGCGAAAGGTGCCTCACCCTAGACACCTTCTCGAGTGGGTCTTAGCAGCCCAGGCATAATTAGTAAGCGTGGTGGGTTCCGCGCTCCAGATGGAGACTCAGCTGGAAGTTAAAGGGAAGAATGACAAGGAACTTTATGAATTGGAGCTGTAAGTTAACTCTTTGACAGAGAGAGCGAGATGGTGGTGGGGGACAGCCCCCAGTGAAATCAGAGGTGAGAGCACAAAGCAATACAGTAGGCAGACTCCGGTTTTTTTGGGGGAGATGCTCGAGAATATCCGGGTGGACTCCTGAGGCTCGATCCCGCATTTGCGTATGCCGAGCCTCCTTCCTCATGACCTTTGTCCAGAGTGGAATGCCTCCCCGGCTCCCGGCACATGATCAGTGCATGCTCAGTCACGATATCAGTGCCTGCTCAGCCACGTGATCACTGACGGCACAGTCACGTGATCAGCGCCTCTCAGTCACGTGATCACCGTATGATAAACACGTGATCAGTGAACGACCAGCCACGTGATCACTGCATGCGCGGTCAGGTGGTCAGTTCCTGATCAGCCACCTGATCAGTGCGTGCACAGTCCCCTGATCAGCGCCTGTCAGTCACTGATCACTGCCTGATAAACACGTGATCAGTGCCCGAACAGCCACGTCATCAGTGCATGCGCAGTCACGTGATCAGTGCATGATAGCCACGTGATCAGTGCGTGCACAGTCCCATGATCAGCGCCTGTCAGTCACTGATCATTGCCTGATAAACACGTGATCAGTGCATGATGAGCCATGTGATCAGTGCCCGATCAGCCACGTCATCAGTGCATGCGCAGTCACGTCATCAGTGCATGATAGCCACGTGATCAGTGCATGCTCAGTCACGTGATCTGGACTTGATCAGCCACGTGATCAGTGCCTGCAGAGTCACGTGATCAGGGCCTGCTGAGCTGCGTGATTCCTGCCGGCTCATCTGCATGACAATTGCCAGCTGAGCTGCGTGATTCCTGTCGGCTCATCTGCTTGACAATTGCCAGCTGAGCTGCGTGATTCCTGCCTGGTCACGTGCTTGATTATTGCCAGTTGAGCAGCATGATTCGTCACTGCTGAGCTCCATGCTTATTGCCTGCTGATTGCGTGGTTCGTGTCTGCTCAGCTCTTTGAGTATTGCCTCCTGAGGTCCCTGTTCGGTCGCCACCTGCCGGGGACCAGCCCCAACTGATCCAGGGTATTCGAAGGAGAGATGGCCTAGGCGACTATTTATATGCTAATCAGAGATGTCAAGAATAATAGTATGAGGAGAGCTCAGTAGGAAAATTCGGTGGAGAAAAGAGACTGAGTAGCTTGGTTTACGCGGAAGACCAATCAAACTTCAAGACAAGAAGTTTGCACCACTTACGTAGGCCGCAGGCGCCCTCTCGAATAGCGAAAGGTGCCTCACCCTAGACACCTTCTCGAGTGGGTCTTAGCAGCCCAGGCATAATTAGTAAGCGTGGTGGGTTCCGCGCTCCAGATGGAGACTCAGCTGGAAGTTAAAGGGAAGAATGACAAGGAACTTTATGAATTGGAGCTGTAAGTTAACTCTTTGACAGAGAGAGCGAGATGGTGGTGGGGGACAGCCCCCAGTGAAATCAGAGGTGAGAGCACAAAGCAATACAGTAGGCAGACTCCGGTTTTTTTGGGGGAGATGCTCGAGAATATCCGGGTGGACTCCTGAGGCTCGATCCCGCATTTGCGTATGCCGAGCCTCCTTCCTCATGACCTTTGTCCAGAGTGGAATGCCTCCCCGGCTCCCGGCACATGATCAGTGCATGCTCAGTCACGATATCAGTGCCTGCTCAGCCACGTGATCACTGACGGCACAGTCACGTGATCAGCGCCTCTCAGTCACGTGATCACCGTATGATAAACACGTGATCAGTGAACGACCAGCCACGTGATCACTGCATGCGCGGTCAGGTGGTCAGTTCCTGATCAGCCACCTGATCAGTGCGTGCACAGTCCCCTGATCAGCGCCTGTCAGTCACTGATCACTGCCTGATAAACACGTGATCAGTGCCCGAACAGCCACGTCATCAGTGCATGCGCAGTCACGTGATCAGTGCATGATAGCCACGTGATCAGTGCGTGCACAGTCCCATGATCAGCGCCTGTCAGTCACTGATCATTGCCTGATAAACACGTGATCAGTGCATGATGAGCCATGTGATCAGTGCCCGATCAGCCACGTCATCAGTGCATGCGCAGTCACGTCATCAGTGCATGATAGCCACGTGATCAGTGCATGCTCAGTCACGTGATCTGGACTTGATCAGCCACGTGATCAGTGCCTGCAGAGTCACGTGATCAGGGCCTGCTGAGCTGCGTGATTCCTGCCGGCTCATCTGCATGACAATTGCCAGCTGAGCTGCGTGATTCCTGTCGGCTCATCTGCTTGACAATTGCCAGCTGAGCTGCGTGATTCCTGCCTGGTCACGTGCTTGATTATTGCCAGTTGAGCAGCATGATTCGTCACTGCTGAGCTCCATGCTTATTGCCTGCTGATTGCGTGGTTCGTGTCTGCTCAGCTCTTTGAGTATTGCCTCCTGAGGTCCCTGTTCGGTCGCCACCTGCCGGGGACCAGCCCCAACTGATCCAGGGTATTCGAAGGAGAGATGGCCTAGGCGACTATTTATATGCTAATCAGAGATGTCAAGAATAATAGTATGAGGAGAGCTCAGTAGGAAAATTCGGTGGAGAAAAGAGACTGAGTAGCTTGGTTTACGCGGAAGACCAATCAAACTTCAAGACAAGAAGTTTGCACCACTTACGTAGGCCGCAGGCGCCCTCTCGAATAGCGAAAGGTGCCTCACCCTAGACACCTTCTCGAGTGGGTCTTAGCAGCCCAGGCATAATTAGTAAGCGTGGTGGGTTCCGCGCTCCAGATGGAGACTCAGCTGGAAGTTAAAGGGAAGAATGACAAGGAACTTTATGAATTGGAGCTGTAAGTTAACTCTTTGACAGAGAGAGCGAGATGGTGGTGGGGGACAGCCCCCAGTGAAATCAGAGGTGAGAGCACAAAGCAATACAGTAGGCAGACTCCGGTTTTTTTGGGGGAGATGCTCGAGAATATCCGGGTGGACTCCTGAGGCTCGATCCCGCATTTGCGTATGCCGAGCCTCCTTCCTCATGACCTTTGTCCAGAGTGGAATGCCTCCCCGGCTCCCGGCACATGATCAGTGCATGCTCAGTCACGATATCAGTGCCTGCTCAGCCACGTGATCACTGACGGCACAGTCACGTGATCAGCGCCTCTCAGTCACGTGATCACCGTATGATAAACACGTGATCAGTGAACGACCAGCCACGTGATCACTGCATGCGCGGTCAGGTGGTCAGTTCCTGATCAGCCACCTGATCAGTGCGTGCACAGTCCCCTGATCAGCGCCTGTCAGTCACTGATCACTGCCTGATAAACACGTGATCAGTGCCCGAACAGCCACGTCATCAGTGCATGCGCAGTCACGTGATCAGTGCATGATAGCCACGTGATCAGTGCGTGCACAGTCCCATGATCAGCGCCTGTCAGTCACTGATCATTGCCTGATAAACACGTGATCAGTGCATGATGAGCCATGTGATCAGTGCCCGATCAGCCACGTCATCAGTGCATGCGCAGTCACGTCATCAGTGCATGATAGCCACGTGATCAGTGCATGCTCAGTCACGTGATCTGGACTTGATCAGCCACGTGATCAGTGCCTGCAGAGTCACGTGATCAGGGCCTGCTGAGCTGCGTGATTCCTGCCGGCTCATCTGCATGACAATTGCCAGCTGAGCTGCGTGATTCCTGTCGGCTCATCTGCTTGACAATTGCCAGCTGAGCTGCGTGATTCCTGCCTGGTCACGTGCTTGATTATTGCCAGTTGAGCAGCATGATTCGTCACTGCTGAGCTCCATGCTTATTGCCTGCTGATTGCGTGGTTCGTGTCTGCTCAGCTCTTTGAGTATTGCCTCCTGAGGTCCCTGTTCGGTCGCCACCTGCCGGGGACCAGCCCCAACTGATCCAGGGTATTCGAAGGAGAGATGGCCTAGGCGACTATTTATATGCTAATCAGAGATGTCAAGAATAATAGTATGAGGAGAGCTCAGTAGGAAAATTCGGTGGAGAAAAGAGACTGAGTAGCTTGGTTTACGCGGAAGACCAATCAAACTTCAAGACAAGAAGTTTGCACCACTTACGTAGGCCGCAGGCGCCCTCTCGAATAGCGAAAGGTGCCTCACCCTAGACACCTTCTCGAGTGGGTCTTAGCAGCCCAGGCATAATTAGTAAGCGTGGTGGGTTCCGCGCTCCAGATGGAGACTCAGCTGGAAGTTAAAGGGAAGAATGACAAGGAACTTTATGAATTGGAGCTGTAAGTTAACTCTTTGACAGAGAGAGCGAGATGGTGGTGGGGGACAGCCCCCAGTGAAATCAGAGGTGAGAGCACAAAGCAATACAGTAGGCAGACTCCGGTTTTTTGGGGGAGATGCTCGAGAATATCCGGGTGGACTCCTGAGGCTCGATCCCGCATTTGCGTATGCCGAGCCTCCTTCCTCATGACCTTTGTCCAGAGTGGAATGCCTCCCCGGCTCCCGGCACATGATCAGTGCATGCTCAGTCACGATATCAGTGCCTGCTCAGCCACGTGATCACTGACGGCACAGTCACGTGATCAGCGCCTCTCAGTCACGTGATCACCGTATGATAAACACGTGATCAGTGAACGACCAGCCACGTGATCACTGCATGCGCGGTCAGGTGGTCAGTTCCTGATCAGCCACCTGATCAGTGCGTGCACAGTCCCCTGATCAGCGCCTGTCAGTCACTGATCACTGCCTGATAAACACGTGATCAGTGCCCGAACAGCCACGTCATCAGTGCATGCGCAGTCACGTGATCAGTGCATGATAGCCACGTGATCAGTGCGTGCACAGTCCCATGATCAGCGCCTGTCAGTCACTGATCATTGCCTGATAAACACGTGATCAGTGCATGATGAGCCATGTGATCAGTGCCCGATCAGCCACGTCATCAGTGCATGCGCAGTCACGTCATCAGTGCATGATAGCCACGTGATCAGTGCATGCTCAGTCACGTGATCTGGACTTGATCAGCCACGTGATCAGTGCCTGCAGAGTCACGTGATCAGGGCCTGCTGAGCTGCGTGATTCCTGCCGGCTCATCTGCATGACAATTGCCAGCTGAGCTGCGTGATTCCTGTCGGCTCATCTGCTTGACAATTGCCAGCTGAGCTGCGTGATTCCTGCCTGGTCACGTGCTTGATTATTGCCAGTTGAGCAGCATGATTCGTCACTGCTGAGCTCCATGCTTATTGCCTGCTGATTGCGTGGTTCGTGTCTGCTCAGCTCTTTGAGTATTGCCTCCTGAGGTCCCTGTTCGGTCGCCACCTGCCGGGGACCAGCCCCAACTGATCCAGGGTATTCGAAGGAGAGATGGCCTAGGCGACTATTTATATGCTAATCAGAGATGTCAAGAATAATAGTATGAGGAGAGCTCAGTAGGAAAATTCGGTGGAGAAAAGAGACTGAGTAGCTTGGTTTACGCGGAAGACCAATCAAACTTCAAGACAAGAAGTTTGCACCACTTACGTAGGCCGCAGGCGCCCTCTCGAATAGCGAAAGGTGCCTCACCCTAGACACCTTCTCGAGTGGGTCTTAGCAGCCCAGGCATAATTAGTAAGCGTGGTGGGTTCCGCGCTCCAGATGGAGACTCAGCTGGAAGTTAAAGGGAAGAATGACAAGGAACTTTATGAATTGGAGCTGTAAGTTAACTCTTTGACAGAGAGAGCGAGATGGTGGTGGGGGACAGCCCCCAGTGAAATCAGAGGTGAGAGCACAAAGCAATACAGTAGGCAGACTCCGGTTTTTGGGGGAGATGCTCGAGAATATCCGGGTGGACTCCTGAGGCTCGATCCCGCATTTGCGTATGCCGAGCCTCCTTCCTCATGACCTTTGTCCAGAGTGGAATGCCTCCCCGGCTCCCGGCACATGATCAGTGCATGCTCAGTCACGATATCAGTGCCTGCTCAGCCACGTGATCACTGACGGCACAGTCACGTGATCAGCGCCTCTCAGTCACGTGATCACCGTATGATAAACACGTGATCAGTGAACGACCAGCCACGTGATCACTGCATGCGCGGTCAGGTGGTCAGTTCCTGATCAGCCACCTGATCAGTGCGTGCACAGTCCCCTGATCAGCGCCTGTCAGTCACTGATCACTGCCTGATAAACACGTGATCAGTGCCCGAACAGCCACGTCATCAGTGCATGCGCAGTCACGTGATCAGTGCATGATAGCCACGTGATCAGTGCGTGCACAGTCCCATGATCAGCGCCTGTCAGTCACTGATCATTGCCTGATAAACACGTGATCAGTGCATGATGAGCCATGTGATCAGTGCCCGATCAGCCACGTCATCAGTGCATGCGCAGTCACGTCATCAGTGCATGATAGCCACGTGATCAGTGCATGCTCAGTCACGTGATCTGGACTTGATCAGCCACGTGATCAGTGCCTGCAGAGTCACGTGATCAGGGCCTGCTGAGCTGCGTGATTCCTGCCGGCTCATCTGCATGACAATTGCCAGCTGAGCTGCGTGATTCCTGTCGGCTCATCTGCTTGACAATTGCCAGCTGAGCTGCGTGATTCCTGCCTGGTCACGTGCTTGATTATTGCCAGTTGAGCAGCATGATTCGTCACTGCTGAGCTCCATGCTTATTGCCTGCTGATTGCGTGGTTCGTGTCTGCTCAGCTCTTTGAGTATTGCCTCCTGAGGTCCCTGTTCGGTCGCCACCTGCCGGGGACCAGCCCCAACTGATCCAGGGTATTCGAAGGAGAGATGGCCTAGGCGACTATTTATATGCTAATCAGAGATGTCAAGAATAATAGTATGAGGAGAGCTCAGTAGGAAAATTCGGTGGAGAAAAGAGACTGAGTAGCTTGGTTTACGCGGAAGACCAATCAAACTTCAAGACAAGAAGTTTGCACCACTTACGTAGGCCGCAGGCGCCCTCTCGAATAGCGAAAGGTGCCTCACCCTAGACACCTTCTCGAGTGGGTCTTAGCAGCCCAGGCATAATTAGTAAGCGTGGTGGGTTCCGCGCTCCAGATGGAGACTCAGCTGGAAGTTAAAGGGAAGAATGACAAGGAACTTTATGAATTGGAGCTGTAAGTTAACTCTTTGACAGAGAGAGCGAGATGGTGGTGGGGGACAGCCCCCAGTGAAATCAGAGGTGAGAGCACAAAGCAATACAGTAGGCAGACTCCGGTTTTTTGGGGGGAGATGCTCGAGAATATCCGGGTGGACTCCTGAGGCTCGATCCCGCATTTGCGTATGCCGAGCCTCCTTCCTCATGACCTTTGTCCAGAGTGGAATGCCTCCCCGGCTCCCGGCACATGATCAGTGCATGCTCAGTCACGATATCAGTGCCTGCTCAGCCACGTGATCACTGACGGCACAGTCACGTGATCAGCGCCTCTCAGTCACGTGATCACCGTATGATAAACACGTGATCAGTGAACGACCAGCCACGTGATCACTGCATGCGCGGTCAGGTGGTCAGTTCCTGATCAGCCACCTGATCAGTGCGTGCACAGTCCCCTGATCAGCGCCTGTCAGTCACTGATCACTGCCTGATAAACACGTGATCAGTGCCCGAACAGCCACGTCATCAGTGCATGCGCAGTCACGTGATCAGTGCATGATAGCCACGTGATCAGTGCGTGCACAGTCCCATGATCAGCGCCTGTCAGTCACTGATCATTGCCTGATAAACACGTGATCAGTGCATGATGAGCCATGTGATCAGTGCCCGATCAGCCACGTCATCAGTGCATGCGCAGTCACGTCATCAGTGCATGATAGCCACGTGATCAGTGCATGCTCAGTCACGTGATCTGGACTTGATCAGCCACGTGATCAGTGCCTGCAGAGTCACGTGATCAGGGCCTGCTGAGCTGCGTGATTCCTGCCGGCTCATCTGCATGACAATTGCCATCTGAGCTGCGTGATTCCTGTCGGCTCATCTGCTTGACAATTGCCAGCTGAGCTGCGTGATTCCTGCCTGGTCACGTGCTTGATTATTGCCAGTTGAGCAGCATGATTCGTCACTGCTGAGCTCCATGCTTATTGCCTGCTGATTGCGTGGTTCGTGTCTGCTCAGCTCTTTGAGTATTGCCTCCTGAGGTCCCTGTTCGGTCGCCACCTGCCGGGGACCAGCCCCAACTGATCCAGGGTATTCGAAGGAGAGATGGCCTAGGCGACTATTTATATGCTAATCAGAGATGTCAAGAATAATAGTATGAGGAGAGCTCAGTAGGAAAATTCGGTGGAGAAAAGAGACTGAGTAGCTTGGTTTACGCGGAAGACCAATCAAACTTCAAGACAAGAAGTTTGCACCACTTACGTAGGCCGCAGGCGCCCTCTCGAATAGCGAAAGGTGCCTCACCCTAGACACCTTCTCGAGTGGGTCTTAGCAGCCCAGGCATAATTAGTAAGCGTGGTGGGTTCCGCGCTCCAGATGGAGACTCAGCTGGAAGTTAAAGGGAAGAATGACAAGGAACTTTATGAATTGGAGCTGTAAGTTAACTCTTTGACAGAGAGAGCGAGATGGTGGTGGGGGACAGCCCCCAGTGAAATCAGAGGTGAGAGCACAAAGCAATACAGTAGGCAGACTCCGGTTTTTTGGGGGGAGATGCTCGAGAATATCCGGGTGGACTCCTGAGGCTCGATCCCGCATTTGCGTATGCCGAGCCTCCTTCCTCATGACCTTTGTCCAGAGTGGAATGCCTCCCCGGCTCCCGGCACATGATCAGTGCATGCTCAGTCACGATATCAGTGCCTGCTCAGCCACGTGATCACTGACGGCACAGTCACGTGATCAGCGCCTCTCAGTCACGTGATCACCGTATGATAAACACGTGATCAGTGAACGACCAGCCACGTGATCACTGCATGCGCGGTCAGGTGGTCAGTTCCTGATCAGCCACCTGATCAGTGCGTGCACAGTCCCCTGATCAGCGCCTGTCAGTCACTGATCACTGCCTGATAAACACGTGATCAGTGCCCGAACAGCCACGTCATCAGTGCATGCGCAGTCACGTGATCAGTGCATGATAGCCACGTGATCAGTGCGTGCACAGTCCCATGATCAGCGCCTGTCAGTCACTGATCATTGCCTGATAAACACGTGATCAGTGCATGATGAGCCATGTGATCAGTGCCCGATCAGCCACGTCATCAGTGCATGCGCAGTCACGTCATCAGTGCATGATAGCCACGTGATCAGTGCATGCTCAGTCACGTGATCTGGACTTGATCAGCCACGTGATCAGTGCCTGCAGAGTCACGTGATCAGGGCCTGCTGAGCTGCGTGATTCCTGCCGGCTCATCTGCATGACAATTGCCAGCTGAGCTGCGTGATTCCTGTCGGCTCATCTGCTTGACAATTGCCAGCTGAGCTGCGTGATTCCTGCCTGGTCACGTGCTTGATTATTGCCAGTTGAGCAGCATGATTCGTCACTGCTGAGCTCCATGCTTATTGCCTGCTGATTGCGTGGTTCGTGTCTGCTCAGCTCTTTGAGTATTGCCTCCTGAGGTCCCTGTTCGGTCGCCACCTGCCGGGGACCAGCCCCAACTGATCCAGGGTATTCGAAGGAGAGATGGCCTAGGCGACTATTTATATGCTAATCAGAGATGTCAAGAATAATAGTATGAGGAGAGCTCAGTAGGAAAATTCGGTGGAGAAAAGAGACTGAGTAGCTTGGTTTACGCGGAAGACCAATCAAACTTCAAGACAAGAAGTTTGCACCACTTACGTAGGCCGCAGGCGCCCTCTCGAATAGCGAAAGGTGCCTCACCCTAGACACCTTCTCGAGTGGGTCTTAGCAGCCCAGGCATAATTAGTAAGCGTGGTGGGTTCCGCGCTCCAGATGGAGACTCAGCTGGAAGTTAAAGGGAAGAATGACAAGGAACTTTATGAATTGGAGCTGTAAGTTAACTCTTTGACAGAGAGAGCGAGATGGTGGTGGGGGACAGCCCCCAGTGAAATCAGAGGTGAGAGCACAAAGCAATACAGTAGGCAGACTCCGGTTTTTTTGGGGGGAGATGCTCGAGAATATCCGGGTGGACTCCTGAGGCTCGATCCCGCATTTGCGTATGCCGAGCCTCCTTCCTCATGACCTTTGTCCAGAGTGGAATGCCCCCGGCTCCCGGCACATGATCAGTGCATGCTCAGTCACGATATCAGTGCCTGCTCAGCCACGTGATCACTGACGGCACAGTCACGTGATCAGCGCCTCTCAGTCACGTGATCACCGTATGATAAACACGTGATCAGTGAACGACCAGCCACGTGATCACTGCATGCGCGGTCAGGTGGTCAGTTCCTGATCAGCCACCTGATCAGTGCGTGCACAGTCCCCTGATCAGCGCCTGTCAGTCACTGATCACTGCCTGATAAACACGTGATCAGTGCCCGAACAGCCACGTCATCAGTGCATGCGCAGTCACGTGATCAGTGCATGATAGCCACGTGATCAGTGCGTGCACAGTCCCATGATCAGCGCCTGTCAGTCACTGATCATTGCCTGATAAACACGTGATCAGTGCATGATGAGCCATGTGATCAGTGCCCGATCAGCCACGTCATCAGTGCATGCGCAGTCACGTCATCAGTGCATGATAGCCACGTGATCAGTGCATGCTCAGTCACGTGATCTGGACTTGATCAGCCACGTGATCAGTGCCTGCAGAGTCACGTGATCAGGGCCTGCTGAGCTGCGTGATTCCTGCCGGCTCATCTGCATGACAATTGCCATCTGAGCTGCGTGATTCCTGTCGGCTCATCTGCTTGACAATTGCCAGCTGAGCTGCGTGATTCCTGCCTGGTCACGTGCTTGATTATTGCCAGTTGAGCAGCATGATTCGTCACTGCTGAGCTCCATGCTTATTGCCTGCTGATTGCGTGGTTCGTGTCTGCTCAGCTCTTTGAGTATTGCCTCCTGAGGTCCCTGTTCGGTCGCCACCTGCCGGGGACCAGCCCCAACTGATCCAGGGTATTCGAAGGAGAGATGGCCTAGGCGACTATTTATATGCTAATCAGAGATGTCAAGAATAATAGTATGAGGAGAGCTCAGTAGGAAAATTCGGTGGAGAAAAGAGACTGAGTAGCTTGGTTTACGCGGAAGACCAATCAAACTTCAAGACAAGAAGTTTGCACCACTTACGTAGGCCGCAGGCGCCCTCTCGAATAGCGAAAGGTGCCTCACCCTAGACACCTTCTCGAGTGGGTCTTAGCAGCCCAGGCATAATTAGTAAGCGTGGTGGGTTCCGCGCTCCAGATGGAGACTCAGCTGGAAGTTAAAGGGAAGAATGACAAGGAACTTTATGAATTGGAGCTGTAAGTTAACTCTTTGACAGAGAGAGCGAGATGGTGGTGGGGGACAGCCCCCAGTGAAATCAGAGGTGAGAGCACAAAGCAATACAGTAGGCAGACTCCGGTTTTTTGGGGGAGATGCTCGAGAATATCCGGGTGGACTCCTGAGGCTCGATCCCGCATTTGCGTATGCCGAGCCTCCTTCCTCATGACCTTTGTCCAGAGTGGAATGCCTCCCCGGCTCCCGGCACATGATCAGTGCATGCTCAGTCACGATATCAGTGCCTGCTCAGCCACGTGATCACTGACGGCACAGTCACGTGATCAGCGCCTCTCAGTCACGTGATCACCGTATGATAAACACGTGATCAGTGAACGACCAGCCACGTGATCACTGCATGCGCGGTCAGGTGGTCAGTTCCTGATCAGCCACCTGATCAGTGCGTGCACAGTCCCCTGATCAGCGCCTGTCAGTCACTGATCACTGCCTGATAAACACGTGATCAGTGCCCGAACAGCCACGTCATCAGTGCATGCGCAGTCACGTGATCAGTGCATGATAGCCACGTGATCAGTGCGTGCACAGTCCCATGATCAGCGCCTGTCAGTCACTGATCATTGCCTGATAAACACGTGATCAGTGCATGATGAGCCATGTGATCAGTGCCCGATCAGCCACGTCATCAGTGCATGCGCAGTCACGTCATCAGTGCATGATAGCCACGTGATCAGTGCATGCTCAGTCACGTGATCTGGACTTGATCAGCCACGTGATCAGTGCCTGCAGAGTCACGTGATCAGGGCCTGCTGAGCTGCGTGATTCCTGCCGGCTCATCTGCATGACAATTGCCATCTGAGCTGCGTGATTCCTGTCGGCTCATCTGCTTGACAATTGCCAGCTGAGCTGCGTGATTCCTGCCTGGTCACGTGCTTGATTATTGCCAGTTGAGCAGCATGATTCGTCACTGCTGAGCTCCATGCTTATTGCCTGCTGATTGCGTGGTTCGTGTCTGCTCAGCTCTTTGAGTATTGCCTCCTGAGGTCCCTGTTCGGTCGCCACCTGCCGGGGACCAGCCCCAACTGATCCAGGGTATTCGAAGGAGAGATGGCCTAGGCGACTATTTATATGCTAATCAGAGATGTCAAGAATAATAGTATGAGGAGAGCTCAGTAGGAAAATTCGGTGGAGAAAAGAGACTGAGTAGCTTGGTTTACGCGGAAGACCAATCAAACTTCAAGACAAGAAGTTTGCACCACTTACGTAGGCCGCAGGCGCCCTCTCGAATAGCGAAAGGTGCCTCACCCTAGACACCTTCTCGAGTGGGTCTTAGCAGCCCAGGCATAATTAGTAAGCGTGGTGGGTTCCGCGCTCCAGATGGAGACTCAGCTGGAAGTTAAAGGGAAGAATGACAAGGAACTTTATGAATTGGAGCTGTAAGTTAACTCTTTGACAGAGAGAGCGAGATGGTGGTGGGGGACAGCCCCCAGTGAAATCAGAGGTGAGAGCACAAAGCAATACAGTAGGCAGACTCCGGTTTTTTTGGGGGAGATGCTCGAGAATATCCGGGTGGACTCCTGAGGCTCGATCCCGCATTTGCGTATGCCGAGCCTCCTTCCTCATGACCTTTGTCCAGAGTGGAATGCCTCCCCGGCTCCCGGCACATGATCAGTGCATGCTCAGTCACGATATCAGTGCCTGCTCAGCCACGTGATCACTGACGGCACAGTCACGTGATCAGCGCCTCTCAGTCACGTGATCACCGTATGATAAACACGTGATCAGTGAACGACCAGCCACGTGATCACTGCATGCGCGGTCAGGTGGTCAGTTCCTGATCAGCCACCTGATCAGTGCGTGCACAGTCCCCTGATCAGCGCCTGTCAGTCACTGATCACTGCCTGATAAACACGTGATCAGTGCCCGAACAGCCACGTCATCAGTGCATGCGCAGTCACGTGATCAGTGCATGATAGCCACGTGATCAGTGCGTGCACAGTCCCATGATCAGCGCCTGTCAGTCACTGATCATTGCCTGATAAACACGTGATCAGTGCATGATGAGCCATGTGATCAGTGCCCGATCAGCCACGTCATCAGTGCATGCGCAGTCACGTCATCAGTGCATGATAGCCACGTGATCAGTGCATGCTCAGTCACGTGATCTGGACTTGATCAGCCACGTGATCAGTGCCTGCAGAGTCACGTGATCAGGGCCTGCTGAGCTGCGTGATTCCTGCCGGCTCATCTGCATGACAATTGCCAGCTGAGCTGCGTGATTCCTGTCGGCTCATCTGCTTGACAATTGCCAGCTGAGCTGCGTGATTCCTGCCTGGTCACGTGCTTGATTATTGCCAGTTGAGCAGCATGATTCGTCACTGCTGAGCTCCATGCTTATTGCCTGCTGATTGCGTGGTTCGTGTCTGCTCAGCTCTTTGAGTATTGCCTCCTGAGGTCCCTGTTCGGTCGCCACCTGCCGGGGACCAGCCCCAACTGATCCAGGGTATTCGAAGGAGAGATGGCCTAGGCGACTATTTATATGCTAATCAGAGATGTCAAGAATAATAGTATGAGGAGAGCTCAGTAGGAAAATTCGGTGGAGAAAAGAGACTGAGTAGCTTGGTTTACGCGGAAGACCAATCAAACTTCAAGACAAGAAGTTTGCACCACTTACGTAGGCCGCAGGCGCCCTCTCGAATAGCGAAAGGTGCCTCACCCTAGACACCTTCTCGAGTGGGTCTTAGCAGCCCAGGCATAATTAGTAAGCGTGGTGGGTTCCGCGCTCCAGATGGAGACTCAGCTGGAAGTTAAAGGGAAGAATGACAAGGAACTTTATGAATTGGAGCTGTAAGTTAACTCTTTGACAGAGAGAGCGAGATGGTGGTGGGGGACAGCCCCCAGTGAAATCAGAGGTGAGAGCACAAAGCAATACAGTAGGCAGACTCCGGTTTTTTTGGGGGAGATGCTCGAGAATATCCGGGTGGACTCCTGAGGCTCGATCCCGCATTTGCGTATGCCGAGCCTCCTTCCTCATGACCTTTGTCCAGAGTGGAATGCCTCCCCGGCTCCCGGCACATGATCAGTGCATGCTCAGTCACGATATCAGTGCCTGCTCAGCCACGTGATCACTGACGGCACAGTCACGTGATCAGCGCCTCTCAGTCACGTGATCACCGTATGATAAACACGTGATCAGTGAACGACCAGCCACGTGATCACTGCATGCGCGGTCAGGTGGTCAGTTCCTGATCAGCCACCTGATCAGTTCCCCTGATCAGCCACCTGATCAGTGATCAGTGCATCAGTGCATGCGCCACGTGATCAGCGCCGTGTCAGATCAGCGCCTGTCAGTCACTGATCATTGCCTGATACGTGATCAGTGCATGATGAGCCATGTGATCAGATCAGCCACGTCATCAGTGCATGCGCAGTCACGTCATCAGTGCATGATAGCCACGTGATCAGTGCATGCTCAGTCACGTGATCTGGACTTGATCAGCCACGTGATCAGTGCCTGCAGAGTCACGTGATCAGGGCCTGCTGAGCTGCGTGATTCCTGCCGGCTCATCTGCATGACAATTGCCAGCTGAGCTGCGTGATTCCTGTCGGCTCATCTGCTTGACAATTGCCAGCTGAGCTGCGTGATTCCTGCCTGGTCACGTGCTTGATTATTGCCAGTTGAGCAGCATGATTCGTCACTGCTGAGCTCCATGCTTATTGCCTGCTGATTGCGTGGTTCGTGTCTGCTCAGCTCTTTGAGTATTGCCTCCTGAGGTCCCTGTTCGGTCGCCACCTGCCGGGGACCAGCCCCAACTGATCCAGGGTATTCGAAGGAGAGATGGCCTAGGCGACTATTTATATGCTAATCAGAGATGTCAAGAATAATAGTATGAGGAGAGCTCAGTAGGAAAATTCGGTGGAGAAAAGAGACTGAGTAGCTTGGTTTACGCGGAAGACCAATCAAACTTCAAGACAAGAAGTTTGCACCACTTACGTAGGCCGCAGGCGCCCTCTCGAATAGCGAAAGGTGCCTCACCCTAGACACCTTCTCGAGTGGGTCTTAGCAGCCCAGGCATAATTAGTAAGCGTGGTGGGTTCCGCGCTCCAGATGGAGACTCAGCTGGAAGTTAAAGGGAAGAATGACAAGGAACTTTATGAATTGGAGCTGTAAGTTAACTCTTTGACAGAGAGAGCGAGATGGTGGTGGGGGACAGCCCCCAGTGAAATCAGAGGTGAGAGCACAAAGCAATACAGTAGGCAGACTCCGGTTTTTTGGGGGAGATGCTCGAGAATATCCGGGTGGACTCCTGAGGCTCGATCCCGCATTTGCGTATGCCGAGCCTCCTTCCTCATGACCTTTGTCCAGAGTGGAATGCCTCCCCGGCTCCCGGCACATGATCAGTGCATGCTCAGTCACGATATCAGTGCCTGCTCAGCCACGTGATCACTGACGGCACAGTCACGTGATCAGCGCCTCTCAGTCACGTGATCACCGTATGATAAACACGTGATCAGTGAACGACCAGCCACGTGATCACTGCATGCGCGGTCAGGTGGTCAGTTCCTGATCAGCCACCTGATCAGTGCGTGCACAGTCCCCTGATCAGCGCCTGTCAGTCACTGATCACTGCCTGATAAACACGTGATCAGTGCCCGAACAGCCACGTCATCAGTGCATGCGCAGTCACGTGATCAGTGCATGATAGCCACGTGATCAGTGCGTGCACAGTCCCATGATCAGCGCCTGTCAGTCACTGATCATTGCCTGATAAACACGTGATCAGTGCATGATGAGCCATGTGATCAGTGCCCGATCAGCCACGTCATCAGTGCATGCGCAGTCACGTCATCAGTGCATGATAGCCACGTGATCAGTGCATGCTCAGTCACGTGATCTGGACTTGATCAGCCACGTGATCAGTGCCTGCAGAGTCACGTGATCAGGGCCTGCTGAGCTGCGTGATTCCTGCCGGCTCATCTGCATGACAATTGCCAGCTGAGCTGCGTGATTCCTGTCGGCTCATCTGCTTGACAATTGCCAGCTGAGCTGCGTGATTCCTGCCTGGTCACGTGCTTGATTATTGCCAGTTGAGCAGCATGATTCGTCACTGCTGAGCTCCATGCTTATTGCCTGCTGATTGCGTGGTTCGTGTCTGCTCAGCTCTTTGAGTATTGCCTCCTGAGGTCCCTGTTCGGTCGCCACCTGCCGGGGACCAGCCCCAACTGATCCAGGGTATTCGAAGGAGAGATGGCCTAGGCGACTATTTATATGCTAATCAGAGATGTCAAGAATAATAGTATGAGGAGAGCTCAGTAGGAAAATTCGGTGGAGAAAAGAGACTGAGTAGCTTGGTTTACGCGGAAGACCAATCAAACTTCAAGACAAGAAGTTTGCACCACTTACGTAGGCCGCAGGCGCCCTCTCGAATAGCGAAAGGTGCCTCACCCTAGACACCTTCTCGAGTGGGTCTTAGCAGCCCAGGCATAATTAGTAAGCGTGGTGGGTTCCGCGCTCCAGATGGAGACTCAGCTGGAAGTTAAAGGGAAGAATGACAAGGAACTTTATGAATTGGAGCTGTAAGTTAACTCTTTGACAGAGAGAGCGAGATGGTGGTGGGGGACAGCCCCCAGTGAAATCAGAGGTGAGAGCACAAAGCAATACAGTAGGCAGACTCCGGTTTTTTTGGGGGAGATGCTCGAGAATATCCGGGTGGACTCCTGAGGCTCGATCCCGCATTTGCGTATGCCGAGCCTCCTTCCTCATGACCTTTGTCCAGAGTGGAATGCCTCCCCGGCTCCCGGCACATGATCAGTGCATGCTCAGTCACGATATCAGTGCCTGCTCAGCCACGTGATCACTGACGGCACAGTCACGTGATCAGCGCCTCTCAGTCACGTGATCACCGTATGATAAACACGTGATCAGTGAACGACCAGCCACGTGATCACTGCATGCGCGGTCAGGTGGTCAGTTCCTGATCAGCCACCTGATCAGTGCGTGCACAGTCCCCTGATCAGCGCCTGTCAGTCACTGATCACTGCCTGATAAACACGTGATCAGTGCCCGAACAGCCACGTCATCAGTGCATGCGCAGTCACGTGATCAGTGCATGATAGCCACGTGATCAGTGCGTGCACAGTCCCATGATCAGCGCCTGTCAGTCACTGATCATTGCCTGATAAACACGTGATCAGTGCATGATGAGCCATGTGATCAGTGCCCGATCAGCCACGTCATCAGTGCATGCGCAGTCACGTCATCAGTGCATGATAGCCACGTGATCAGTGCATGCTCAGTCACGTGATCTGGACTTGATCAGCCACGTGATCAGTGCCTGCAGAGTCACGTGATCAGGGCCTGCTGAGCTGCGTGATTCCTGCCGGCTCATCTGCATGACAATTGCCAGCTGAGCTGCGTGATTCCTGTCGGCTCATCTGCTTGACAATTGCCAGCTGAGCTGCGTGATTCCTGCCTGGTCACGTGCTTGATTATTGCCAGTTGAGCAGCATGATTCGTCACTGCTGAGCTCCATGCTTATTGCCTGCTGATTGCGTGGTTCGTGTCTGCTCAGCTCTTTGAGTATTGCCTCCTGAGGTCCCTGTTCGGTCGCCACCTGCCGGGGACCAGCCCCAACTGATCCAGGGTATTCGAAGGAGAGATGGCCTAGGCGACTATTTATATGCTAATCAGAGATGTCAAGAATAATAGTATGAGGAGAGCTCAGTAGGAAAATTCGGTGGAGAAAAGAGACTGAGTAGCTTGGTTTACGCGGAAGACCAATCAAACTTCAAGACAAGAAGTTTGCACCACTTACGTAGGCCGCAGGCGCCCTCTCGAATAGCGAAAGGTGCCTCACCCTAGACACCTTCTCGAGTGGGTCTTAGCAGCCCAGGCATAATTAGTAAGCGTGGTGGGTTCCGCGCTCCAGATGGAGACTCAGCTGGAAGTTAAAGGGAAGAATGACAAGGAACTTTATGAATTGGAGCTGTAAGTTAACTCTTTGACAGAGAGAGCGAGATGGTGGTGGGGGACAGCCCCCAGTGAAATCAGAGGTGAGAGCACAAAGCAATACAGTAGGCAGACTCCGGTTTTTTTGGGGGAGATGCTCGAGAATATCCGGGTGGACTCCTGAGGCTCGATCCCGCATTTGCGTATGCCGAGCCTCCTTCCTCATGACCTTTGTCCAGAGTGGAATGCCTCCCCGGCTCCCGGCACATGATCAGTGCATGCTCAGTCACGATATCAGTGCCTGCTCAGCCACGTGATCACTGACGGCACAGTCACGTGATCAGCGCCTCTCAGTCACGTGATCACCGTATGATAAACACGTGATCAGTGAACGACCAGCCACGTGATCACTGCATGCGCGGTCAGGTGGTCAGTTCCTGATCAGCCACCTGATCAGTGCGTGCACAGTCCCCTGATCAGCGCCTGTCAGTCACTGATCACTGCCTGATAAACACGTGATCAGTGCCCGAACAGCCACGTCATCAGTGCATGCGCAGTCACGTGATCAGTGCATGATAGCCACGTGATCAGTGCGTGCACAGTCCCATGATCAGCGCCTGTCAGTCACTGATCATTGCCTGATAAACACGTGATCAGTGCATGATGAGCCATGTGATCAGTGCCCGATCAGCCACGTCATCAGTGCATGCGCAGTCACGTCATCAGTGCATGATAGCCACGTGATCAGTGCATGCTCAGTCACGTGATCTGGACTTGATCAGCCACGTGATCAGTGCCTGCAGAGTCACGTGATCAGGGCCTGCTGAGCTGCGTGATTCCTGCCGGCTCATCTGCATGACAATTGCCAGCTGAGCTGCGTGATTCCTGTCGGCTCATCTGCTTGACAATTGCCAGCTGAGCTGCGTGATTCCTGCCTGGTCACGTGCTTGATTATTGCCAGTTGAGCAGCATGATTCGTCACTGCTGAGCTCCATGCTTATTGCCTGCTGATTGCGTGGTTCGTGTCTGCTCAGCTCTTTGAGTATTGCCTCCTGAGGTCCCTGTTCGGTCGCCACCTGCCGGGGACCAGCCCCAACTGATCCAGGGTATTCGAAGGAGAGATGGCCTAGGCGACTATTTATATGCTAATCAGAGATGTCAAGAATAATAGTATGAGGAGAGCTCAGTAGGAAAATTCGGTGGAGAAAAGAGACTGAGTAGCTTGGTTTACGCGGAAGACCAATCAAACTTCAAGACAAGAAGTTTGCACCACTTACGTAGGCCGCAGGCGCCCTCTCGAATAGCGAAAGGTGCCTCACCCTAGACACCTTCTCGAGTGGGTCTTAGCAGCCCAGGCATAATTAGTAAGCGTGGTGGGTTCCGCGCTCCAGATGGAGACTCAGCTGGAAGTTAAAGGGAAGAATGACAAGGAACTTTATGAATTGGAGCTGTAAGTTAACTCTTTGACAGAGAGAGCGAGATGGTGGTGGGGGACAGCCCCCAGTGAAATCAGAGGTGAGAGCACAAAGCAATACAGTAGGCAGACTCCGGTTTTTTGGGGGAGATGCTCGAGAATATCCGGGTGGACTCCTGAGGCTCGATCCCGCATTTGCGTATGCCGAGCCTCCTTCCTCATGACCTTTGTCCAGAGTGGAATGCCTCCCCGGCTCCCGGCACATGATCAGTGCATGCTCAGTCACGATATCAGTGCCTGCTCAGCCACGTGATCACTGACGGCACAGTCACGTGATCAGCGCCTCTCAGTCACGTGATCACCGTATGATAAACACGTGATCAGTGAACGACCAGCCACGTGATCACTGCATGCGCGGTCAGGTGGTCAGTTCCTGATCAGCCACCTGATCAGTGCGTGCACAGTCCCCTGATCAGCGCCTGTCAGTCACTGATCACTGCCTGATAAACACGTGATCAGTGCCCGAACAGCCACGTCATCAGTGCATGCGCAGTCACGTGATCAGTGCATGATAGCCACGTGATCAGTGCGTGCACAGTCCCATGATCAGCGCCTGTCAGTCACTGATCATTGCCTGATAAACACGTGATCAGTGCATGATGAGCCATGTGATCAGTGCCCGATCAGCCACGTCATCAGTGCATGCGCAGTCACGTCATCAGTGCATGATAGCCACGTGATCAGTGCATGCTCAGTCACGTGATCTGGACTTGATCAGCCACGTGATCAGTGCCTGCAGAGTCACGTGATCAGGGCCTGCTGAGCTGCGTGATTCCTGCCGGCTCATCTGCATGACAATTGCCATCTGAGCTGCGTGATTCCTGTCGGCTCATCTGCTTGACAATTGCCAGCTGAGCTGCGTGATTCCTGCCTGGTCACGTGCTTGATTATTGCCAGTTGAGCAGCATGATTCGTCACTGCTGAGCTCCATGCTTATTGCCTGCTGATTGCGTGGTTCGTGTCTGCTCAGCTCTTTGAGTATTGCCTCCTGAGGTCCCTGTTCGGTCGCCACCTGCCGGGGACCAGCCCCAACTGATCCAGGGTATTCGAAGGAGAGATGGCCTAGGCGACTATTTATATGCTAATCAGAGATGTCAAGAATAATAGTATGAGGAGAGCTCAGTAGGAAAATTCGGTGGAGAAAAGAGACTGAGTAGCTTGGTTTACGCGGAAGACCAATCAAACTTCAAGACAAGAAGTTTGCACCACTTACGTAGGCCGCAGGCGCCCTCTCGAATAGCGAAAGGTGCCTCACCCTAGACACCTTCTCGAGTGGGTCTTAGCAGCCCAGGCATAATTAGTAAGCGTGGTGGGTTCCGCGCTCCAGATGGAGACTCAGCTGGAAGTTAAAGGGAAGAATGACAAGGAACTTTATGAATTGGAGCTGTAAGTTAACTCTTTGACAGAGAGAGCGAGATGGTGGTGGGGGACAGCCCCCAGTGAAATCAGAGGTGAGAGCACAAAGCAATACAGTAGGCAGACTCCGGTTTTTTGGGGGGAGATGCTCGAGAATATCCGGGTGGACTCCTGAGGCTCGATCCCGCATTTGCGTATGCCGAGCCTCCTTCCTCATGACCTTTGTCCAGAGTGGAATGCCTCCCCGGCTCCCGGCACATGATCAGTGCATGCTCAGTCACGATATCAGTGCCTGCTCAGCCACGTGATCACTGACGGCACAGTCACGTGATCAGCGCCTCTCAGTCACGTGATCACCGTATGATAAACACGTGATCAGTGAACGACCAGCCACGTGATCACATGTCATGCGCAGGTCAGTGCGTGGATCAGCGCCTGTCAGTCACTGATCACTGCCTGATAAACACGTGATCAGTGCCCGAACAGCCACGTCATCAGTGCCAGTCACGTGATCAGCGCCGTGTCAGTCACTGATCAGCGCCTGTGTCACTGATCATTGCCTGATAAACACGTGATCAGTGCATGATGAGCCATGTGATCAGTGCCCGATCAGCCACGTCATCAGTGCATGCGCAGTCACGTCATCAGTGCATGATAGCCACGTGATCAGTGCATGCTCAGTCACGTGATCTGGACTTGATCAGCCACGTGATCAGTGCCTGCAGAGTCACGTGATCAGGGCCTGCTGAGCTGCGTGATTCCTGCCGGCTCATCTGCATGACAATTGCCAGCTGAGCTGCGTGATTCCTGTCGGCTCATCTGCTTGACAATTGCCAGCTGAGCTGCGTGATTCCTGCCTGGTCACGTGCTTGATTATTGCCAGTTGAGCAGCATGATTCGTCACTGCTGAGCTCCATGCTTATTGCCTGCTGATTGCGTGGTTCGTGTCTGCTCAGCTCTTTGAGTATTGCCTCCTGAGGTCCCTGTTCGGTCGCCACCTGCCGGGGACCAGCCCCAACTGATCCAGGGTATTCGAAGGAGAGATGGCCTAGGCGACTATTTATATGCTAATCAGAGATGTCAAGAATAATAGTATGAGGAGAGCTCAGTAGGAAAATTCGGTGGAGAAAAGAGACTGAGTAGCTTGGTTTACGCGGAAGACCAATCAAACTTCAAGACAAGAAGTTTGCACCACTTACGTAGGCCGCAGGCGCCCTCTCGAATAGCGAAAGGTGCCTCACCCTAGACACCTTCTCGAGTGGGTCTTAGCAGCCCAGGCATAATTAGTAAGCGTGGTGGGTTCCGCGCTCCAGATGGAGACTCAGCTGGAAGTTAAAGGGAAGAATGACAAGGAACTTTATGAATTGGAGCTGTAAGTTAACTCTTTGACAGAGAGAGCGAGATGGTGGTGGGGGACAGCCCCCAGTGAAATCAGAGGTGAGAGCACAAAGCAATACAGTAGGCAGACTCCGGTTTTTTTGGGGGAGATGCTCGAGAATATCCGGGTGGACTCCTGAGGCTCGATCCCGCATTTGCGTATGCCGAGCCTCCTTCCTCATGACCTTTGTCCAGAGTGGAATGCCTCCCCGGCTCCCGGCACATGATCAGTGCATGCTCAGTCACGATATCAGTGCCTGCTCAGCCACGTGATCACTGACGGCACAGTCACGTGATCAGCGCCTCTCAGTCACGTGATCACCGTATGATAAACACGTGATCAGTGAACGACCAGCCACGTGATCACTGCATGCGCGGTCAGGTGGTCAGTTCCTGATCAGCCACCTGATCAGTGCGTGCACAGTCCCCTGATCAGCGCCTGTCAGTCACTGATCACTGCCTGATAAACACGTGATCAGTGCCCGAACAGCCACGTCATCAGTGCATGCGCAGTCACGTGATCAGTGCATGATAGCCACGTGATCAGTGCGTGCACAGTCCCATGATCAGCGCCTGTCAGTCACTGATCATTGCCTGATAAACACGTGATCAGTGCATGATGAGCCATGTGATCAGTGCCCGATCAGCCACGTCATCAGTGCATGCGCAGTCACGTCATCAGTGCATGATAGCCACGTGATCAGTGCATGCTCAGTCACGTGATCTGGACTTGATCAGCCACGTGATCAGTGCCTGCAGAGTCACGTGATCAGGGCCTGCTGAGCTGCGTGATTCCTGCCGGCTCATCTGCATGACAATTGCCAGCTGAGCTGCGTGATTCCTGTCGGCTCATCTGCTTGACAATTGCCAGCTGAGCTGCGTGATTCCTGCCTGGTCACGTGCTTGATTATTGCCAGTTGAGCAGCATGATTCGTCACTGCTGAGCTCCATGCTTATTGCCTGCTGATTGCGTGGTTCGTGTCTGCTCAGCTCTTTGAGTATTGCCTCCTGAGGTCCCTGTTCGGTCGCCACCTGCCGGGGACCAGCCCCAACTGATCCAGGGTATTCGAAGGAGAGATGGCCTAGGCGACTATTTATATGCTAATCAGAGATGTCAAGAATAATAGTATGAGGAGAGCTCAGTAGGAAAATTCGGTGGAGAAAAGAGACTGAGTAGCTTGGTTTACGCGGAAGACCAATCAAACTTCAAGACAAGAAGTTTGCACCACTTACGTAGGCCGCAGGCGCCCTCTCGAATAGCGAAAGGTGCCTCACCCTAGACACCTTCTCGAGTGGGTCTTAGCAGCCCAGGCATAATTAGTAAGCGTGGTGGGTTCCGCGCTCCAGATGGAGACTCAGCTGGAAGTTAAAGGGAAGAATGACAAGGAACTTTATGAATTGGAGCTGTAAGTTAACTCTTTGACAGAGAGAGCGAGATGGTGGTGGGGGACAGCCCCCAGTGAAATCAGAGGTGAGAGCACAAAGCAATACAGTAGGCAGACTCCGGTTTTTTTGGGGGAGATGCTCGAGAATATCCGGGTGGACTCCTGAGGCTCGATCCCGCATTTGCGTATGCCGAGCCTCCTTCCTCATGACCTTTGTCCAGAGTGGAATGCCTCCCCGGCTCCCGGCACATGATCAGTGCATGCTCAGTCACGATATCAGTGCCTGCTCAGCCACGTGATCACTGACGGCACAGTCACGTGATCAGCGCCTCTCAGTCACGTGATCACCGTATGATAAACACGTGATCAGTGAACGACCAGCCACGTGATCACTGCATGCGCGGTCAGGTGGTCAGTTCCTGATCAGCCACCTGATCAGTGCGTGCACAGTCCCCTGATCAGCGCCTGTCAGTCACTGATCACTGCCTGATAAACACGTGATCAGTGCCCGAACAGCCACGTCATCAGTGCATGCGCAGTCACGTGATCAGTGCATGATAGCCACGTGATCAGTGCGTGCACAGTCCCATGATCAGCGCCTGTCAGTCACTGATCATTGCCTGATAAACACGTGATCAGTGCATGATGAGCCATGTGATCAGTGCCCGATCAGCCACGTCATCAGTGCATGCGCAGTCACGTCATCAGTGCATGATAGCCACGTGATCAGTGCATGCTCAGTCACGTGATCTGGACTTGATCAGCCACGTGATCAGTGCCTGCAGAGTCACGTGATCAGGGCCTGCTGAGCTGCGTGATTCCTGCCGGCTCATCTGCATGACAATTGCCAGCTGAGCTGCGTGATTCCTGTCGGCTCATCTGCTTGACAATTGCCAGCTGAGCTGCGTGATTCCTGCCTGGTCACGTGCTTGATTATTGCCAGTTGAGCAGCATGATTCGTCACTGCTGAGCTCCATGCTTATTGCCTGCTGATTGCGTGGTTCGTGTCTGCTCAGCTCTTTGAGTATTGCCTCCTGAGGTCCCTGTTCGGTCGCCACCTGCCGGGGACCAGCCCCAACTGATCCAGGGT
The DNA here is from genome assembly GCF_032452875.1 of Bos javanicus. NCBI lineage: Eukaryota > Metazoa > Chordata > Mammalia > Artiodactyla > Bovidae > Bos > Bos javanicus. The sequence continues at coordinate 29,382 of NW_026894732.1, read as the reverse complement.
ATTCGAAGGAGAGATGGCCTAGGCGACTATTTATATGCTAATCAGAGATGTCAAGAATAATAGTATGAGGAGAGCTCAGTAGGAAAATTCGGTGGAGAAAAGAGACTGAGTAGCTTGGTTTACGCGGAAGACCAATCAAACTTCAAGACAAGAAGTTTGCACCACTTACGTAGGCCGCAGGCGCCCTCTCGAATAGCGAAAGGTGCCTCACCCTAGACACCTTCTCGAGTGGGTCTTAGCAGCCCAGGCATAATTAGTAAGCGTGGTGGGTTCCGCGCTCCAGATGGAGACTCAGCTGGAAGTTAAAGGGAAGAATGACAAGGAACTTTATGAATTGGAGCTGTAAGTTAACTCTTTGACAGAGAGAGCGAGATGGTGGTGGGGGACAGCCCCCAGTGAAATCAGAGGTGAGAGCACAAAGCAATACAGTAGGCAGACTCCGGTTTTTTTGGGGGAGATGCTCGAGAATATCCGGGTGGACTCCTGAGGCTCGATCCCGCATTTGCGTATGCCGAGCCTCCTTCCTCATGACCTTTGTCCAGAGTGGAATGCCTCCCCGGCTCCCGGCACATGATCAGTGCATGCTCAGTCACGATATCAGTGCCTGCTCAGCCACGTGATCACTGACGGCACAGTCACGTGATCAGCGCCTCTCAGTCACGTGATCACCGTATGATAAACACGTGATCAGTGAACGACCAGCCACGTGATCACTGCATGCGCGGTCAGGTGGTCAGTTCCTGATCAGCCACCTGATCAGTGCGTGCACAGTCCCCTGATCAGCGCCTGTCAGTCACTGATCACTGCCTGATAAACACGTGATCAGTGCCCGAACAGCCACGTCATCAGTGCATGCGCAGTCACGTGATCAGTGCATGATAGCCACGTGATCAGTGCGTGCACAGTCCCATGATCAGCGCCTGTCAGTCACTGATCATTGCCTGATAAACACGTGATCAGTGCATGATGAGCCATGTGATCAGTGCCCGATCAGCCACGTCATCAGTGCATGCGCAGTCACGTCATCAGTGCATGATAGCCACGTGATCAGTGCATGCTCAGTCACGTGATCTGGACTTGATCAGCCACGTGATCAGTGCCTGCAGAGTCACGTGATCAGGGCCTGCTGAGCTGCGTGATTCCTGCCGGCTCATCTGCATGACAATTGCCAGCTGAGCTGCGTGATTCCTGTCGGCTCATCTGCTTGACAATTGCCAGCTGAGCTGCGTGATTCCTGCCTGGTCACGTGCTTGATTATTGCCAGTTGAGCAGCATGATTCGTCACTGCTGAGCTCCATGCTTATTGCCTGCTGATTGCGTGGTTCGTGTCTGCTCAGCTCTTTGAGTATTGCCTCCTGAGGTCCCTGTTCGGTCGCCACCTGCCGGGGACCAGCCCCAACTGATCCAGGGTATTCGAAGGAGAGATGGCCTAGGCGACTATTTATATGCTAATCAGAGATGTCAAGAATAATAGTATGAGGAGAGCTCAGTAGGAAAATTCGGTGGAGAAAAGAGACTGAGTAGCTTGGTTTACGCGGAAGACCAATCAAACTTCAAGACAAGAAGTTTGCACCACTTACGTAGGCCGCAGGCGCCCTCTCGAATAGCGAAAGGTGCCTCACCCTAGACACCTTCTCGAGTGGGTCTTAGCAGCCCAGGCATAATTAGTAAGCGTGGTGGGTTCCGCGCTCCAGATGGAGACTCAGCTGGAAGTTAAAGGGAAGAATGACAAGGAACTTTATGAATTGGAGCTGTAAGTTAACTCTTTGACAGAGAGAGCGAGATGGTGGTGGGGGACAGCCCCCAGTGAAATCAGAGGTGAGAGCACAAAGCAATACAGTAGGCAGACTCCGGTTTTTTTGGGGGAGATGCTCGAGAATATCCGGGTGGACTCCTGAGGCTCGATCCCGCATTTGCGTATGCCGAGCCTCCTTCCTCATGACCTTTGTCCAGAGTGGAATGCCTCCCCGGCTCCCGGCACATGATCAGTGCATGCTCAGTCACGATATCAGTGCCTGCTCAGCCACGTGATCACTGACGGCACAGTCACGTGATCAGCGCCTCTCAGTCACGTGATCACCGTATGATAAACACGTGATCAGTGAACGACCAGCCACGTGATCACTGCATGCGCGGTCAGGTGGTCAGTTCCTGATCAGCCACCTGATCAGTGCGTGCACAGTCCCCTGATCAGCGCCTGTCAGTCACTGATCACTGCCTGATAAACACGTGATCAGTGCCCGAACAGCCACGTCATCAGTGCATGCGCAGTCACGTGATCAGTGCATGATAGCCACGTGATCAGTGCGTGCACAGTCCCATGATCAGCGCCTGTCAGTCACTGATCATTGCCTGATAAACACGTGATCAGTGCATGATGAGCCATGTGATCAGTGCCCGATCAGCCACGTCATCAGTGCATGCGCAGTCACGTCATCAGTGCATGATAGCCACGTGATCAGTGCATGCTCAGTCACGTGATCTGGACTTGATCAGCCACGTGATCAGTGCCTGCAGAGTCACGTGATCAGGGCCTGCTGAGCTGCGTGATTCCTGCCGGCTCATCTGCATGACAATTGCCAGCTGAGCTGCGTGATTCCTGTCGGCTCATCTGCTTGACAATTGCCAGCTGAGCTGCGTGATTCCTGCCTGGTCACGTGCTTGATTATTGCCAGTTGAGCAGCATGATTCGTCACTGCTGAGCTCCATGCTTATTGCCTGCTGATTGCGTGGTTCGTGTCTGCTCAGCTCTTTGAGTATTGCCTCCTGAGGTCCCTGTTCGGTCGCCACCTGCCGGGGACCAGCCCCAACTGATCCAGGGTATTCGAAGGAGAGATGGCCTAGGCGACTATTTATATGCTAATCAGAGATGTCAAGAATAATAGTATGAGGAGAGCTCAGTAGGAAAATTCGGTGGAGAAAAGAGACTGAGTAGCTTGGTTTACGCGGAAGACCAATCAAACTTCAAGACAAGAAGTTTGCACCACTTACGTAGGCCGCAGGCGCCCTCTCGAATAGCGAAAGGTGCCTCACCCTAGACACCTTCTCGAGTGGGTCTTAGCAGCCCAGGCATAATTAGTAAGCGTGGTGGGTTCCGCGCTCCAGATGGAGACTCAGCTGGAAGTTAAAGGGAAGAATGACAAGGAACTTTATGAATTGGAGCTGTAAGTTAACTCTTTGACAGAGAGAGCGAGATGGTGGTGGGGGACAGCCCCCAGTGAAATCAGAGGTGAGAGCACAAAGCAATACAGTAGGCAGACTCCGGTTTTTTGGGGGGAGATGCTCGAGAATATCCGGGTGGACTCCTGAGGCTCGATCCCGCATTTGCGTATGCCGAGCCTCCTTCCTCATGACCTTTGTCCAGAGTGGAATGCCTCCCCGGCTCCCGGCACATGATCAGTGCATGCTCAGTCACGATATCAGTGCCTGCTCAGCCACGTGATCACTGACGGCACAGTCACGTGATCAGCGCCTCTCAGTCACGTGATCACCGTATGATAAACACGTGATCAGTGAACGACCAGCCACGTGATCACTGCATGCGCGGTCAGGTGGTCAGTTCCTGATCAGCCACCTGATCAGTGCGTGCACAGTCCCCTGATCAGCGCCTGTCAGTCACTGATCACTGCCTGATAAACACGTGATCAGTGCCCGAACAGCCACGTCATCAGTGCATGCGCAGTCACGTGATCAGTGCATGATAGCCACGTGATCAGTGCGTGCACAGTCCCATGATCAGCGCCTGTCAGTCACTGATCATTGCCTGATAAACACGTGATCAGTGCATGATGAGCCATGTGATCAGTGCCCGATCAGCCACGTCATCAGTGCATGCGCAGTCACGTCATCAGTGCATGATAGCCACGTGATCAGTGCATGCTCAGTCACGTGATCTGGACTTGATCAGCCACGTGATCAGTGCCTGCAGAGTCACGTGATCAGGGCCTGCTGAGCTGCGTGATTCCTGCCGGCTCATCTGCATGACAATTGCCAGCTGAGCTGCGTGATTCCTGTCGGCTCATCTGCTTGACAATTGCCAGCTGAGCTGCGTGATTCCTGCCTGGTCACGTGCTTGATTATTGCCAGTTGAGCAGCATGATTCGTCACTGCTGAGCTCCATGCTTATTGCCTGCTGATTGCGTGGTTCGTGTCTGCTCAGCTCTTTGAGTATTGCCTCCTGAGGTCCCTGTTCGGTCGCCACCTGCCGGGGACCAGCCCCAACTGATCCAGGGTATTCGAAGGAGAGATGGCCTAGGCGACTATTTATATGCTAATCAGAGATGTCAAGAATAATAGTATGAGGAGAGCTCAGTAGGAAAATTCGGTGGAGAAAAGAGACTGAGTAGCTTGGTTTACGCGGAAGACCAATCAAACTTCAAGACAAGAAGTTTGCACCACTTACGTAGGCCGCAGGCGCCCTCTCGAATAGCGAAAGGTGCCTCACCCTAGACACCTTCTCGAGTGGGTCTTAGCAGCCCAGGCATAATTAGTAAGCGTGGTGGGTTCCGCGCTCCAGATGGAGACTCAGCTGGAAGTTAAAGGGAAGAATGACAAGGAACTTTATGAATTGGAGCTGTAAGTTAACTCTTTGACAGAGAGAGCGAGATGGTGGTGGGGGACAGCCCCCAGTGAAATCAGAGGTGAGAGCACAAAGCAATACAGTAGGCAGACTCCGGTTTTTTTGGGGGAGATGCTCGAGAATATCCGGGTGGACTCCTGAGGCTCGATCCCGCATTTGCGTATGCCGAGCCTCCTTCCTCATGACCTTTGTCCAGAGTGGAATGCCTCCCCGGCTCCCGGCACATGATCAGTGCATGCTCAGTCACGATATCAGTGCCTGCTCAGCCACGTGATCACTGACGGCACAGTCACGTGATCAGCGCCTCTCAGTCACGTGATCACCGTATGATAAACACGTGATCAGTGACCGACCAGCCACGTGATCACTGCATGCGCGGTCAGGTGGTCAGGTCCGGATCAGTTCCTGATCATCAGCCACCTGATCAGTGCGTGTCATCAGCATGCCCACGTGATCAGCGCCTGTCATGATCACTGTCAGTCACATCATTGCCTGATAAACACGTGATCAGTGCATGATGAGCCATGTGATCAGTGCCCGATCAGCCACGTCATCAGTGCATGCGCAGTCACGTCATCAGTGCATGATAGCCACGTGATCAGTGCATGCTCAGTCACGTGATCTGGACTTGATCAGCCACGTGATCAGTGCCTGCAGAGTCACGTGATCAGGGCCTGCTGAGCTGCGTGATTCCTGCCGGCTCATCTGCATGACAATTGCCAGCTGAGCTGCGTGATTCCTGTCGGCTCATCTGCTTGACAATTGCCAGCTGAGCTGCGTGATTCCTGCCTGGTCACGTGCTTGATTATTGCCAGTTGAGCAGCATGATTCGTCACTGCTGAGCTCCATGCTTATTGCCTGCTGATTGCGTGGTTCGTGTCTGCTCAGCTCTTTGAGTATTGCCTCCTGAGGTCCCTGTTCGGTCGCCACCTGCCGGGGACCAGCCCCAACTGATCCAGGGTATTCGAAGGAGAGATGGCCTAGGCGACTATTTATATGCTAATCAGAGATGTCAAGAATAATAGTATGAGGAGAGCTCAGTAGGAAAATTCGGTGGAGAAAAGAGACTGAGTAGCTTGGTTTACGCGGAAGACCAATCAAACTTCAAGACAAGAAGTTTGCACCACTTACGTAGGCCGCAGGCGCCCTCTCGAATAGCGAAAGGTGCCTCACCCTAGACACCTTCTCGAGTGGGTCTTAGCAGCCCAGGCATAATTAGTAAGCGTGGTGGGTTCCGCGCTCCAGATGGAGACTCAGCTGGAAGTTAAAGGGAAGAATGACAAGGAACTTTATGAATTGGAGCTGTAAGTTAACTCTTTGACAGAGAGAGCGAGATGGTGGTGGGGGACAGCCCCCAGTGAAATCAGAGGTGAGAGCACAAAGCAATACAGTAGGCAGACTCCGGTTTTTTTGGGGGGAGATGCTCGAGAATATCCGGGTGGACTCCTGAGGCTCGATCCCGCATTTGCGTATGCCGAGCCTCCTTCCTCATGACCTTTGTCCAGAGTGGAATGCCTCCCCGGCTCCCGGCACATGATCAGTGCATGCTCAGTCACGATATCAGTGCCTGCTCAGCCACGTGATCACTGACGGCACAGTCACGTGATCAGCGCCTCTCAGTCACGTGATCACCGTATGATAAACACGTGATCAGTGAACGACCAGCCACGTGATCACTGCATGCGCGGTCAGGTGGTCAGTTCCTGATCAGCCACCTGATCAGTGCGTGCACAGTCCCCTGATCAGCGCCTGTCAGTCACTGATCACTGCCTGATAAACACGTGATCAGTGCCCGAACAGCCACGTCATCAGTGCATGCGCAGTCACGTGATCAGTGCATGATAGCCACGTGATCAGTGCGTGCACAGTCCCATGATCAGCGCCTGTCAGTCACTGATCATTGCCTGATAAACACGTGATCAGTGCATGATGAGCCATGTGATCAGTGCCCGATCAGCCACGTCATCAGTGCATGCGCAGTCACGTCATCAGTGCATGATAGCCACGTGATCAGTGCATGCTCAGTCACGTGATCTGGACTTGATCAGCCACGTGATCAGTGCCTGCAGAGTCACGTGATCAGGGCCTGCTGAGCTGCGTGATTCCTGCCGGCTCATCTGCATGACAATTGCCATCTGAGCTGCGTGATTCCTGTCGGCTCATCTGCTTGACAATTGCCAGCTGAGCTGCGTGATTCCTGCCTGGTCACGTGCTTGATTATTGCCAGTTGAGCAGCATGATTCGTCACTGCTGAGCTCCATGCTTATTGCCTGCTGATTGCGTGGTTCGTGTCTGCTCAGCTCTTTGAGTATTGCCTCCTGAGGTCCCTGTTCGGTCGCCACCTGCCGGGGACCAGCCCCAACTGATCCAGGGTATTCGAAGGAGAGATGGCCTAGGCGACTATTTATATGCTAATCAGAGATGTCAAGAATAATAGTATGAGGAGAGCTCAGTAGGAAAATTCGGTGGAGAAAAGAGACTGAGTAGCTTGGTTTACGCGGAAGACCAATCAAACTTCAAGACAAGAAGTTTGCACCACTTACGTAGGCCGCAGGCGCCCTCTCGAATAGCGAAAGGTGCCTCACCCTAGACACCTTCTCGAGTGGGTCTTAGCAGCCCAGGCATAATTAGTAAGCGTGGTGGGTTCCGCGCTCCAGATGGAGACTCAGCTGGAAGTTAAAGGGAAGAATGACAAGGAACTTTATGAATTGGAGCTGTAAGTTAACTCTTTGACAGAGAGAGCGAGATGGTGGTGGGGGACAGCCCCCAGTGAAATCAGAGGTGAGAGCACAAAGCAATACAGTAGGCAGACTCCGGTTTTTGGGGGGAGATGCTCGAGAATATCCGGGTGGACTCCTGAGGCTCGATCCCGCATTTGCGTATGCCGAGCCTCCTTCCTCATGACCTTTGTCCAGAGTGGAATGCCTCCCCGGCTCCCGGCACATGATCAGTGCATGCTCAGTCACGATATCAGTGCCTGCTCAGCCACGTGATCACTGACGGCACAGTCACGTGATCAGCGCCTCTCAGTCACGTGATCACCGTATGATAAACACGTGATCAGTGAACGACCAGCCACGTGATCACTGCATGCGCGGTCAGGTGGTCAGTTCCTGATCAGCCACCTGATCAGTGCGTGCACAGTCCCCTGATCAGCGCCTGTCAGTCACTGATCACTGCCTGATAAACACGTGATCAGTGCCCGAACAGCCACGTCATCAGTGCATGCGCAGTCACGTGATCAGTGCATGATAGCCACGTGATCAGTGCGTGCACAGTCCCATGATCAGCGCCTGTCAGTCACTGATCATTGCCTGATAAACACGTGATCAGTGCATGATGAGCCATGTGATCAGTGCCCGATCAGCCACGTCATCAGTGCATGCGCAGTCACGTCATCAGTGCATGATAGCCACGTGATCAGTGCATGCTCAGTCACGTGATCTGGACTTGATCAGCCACGTGATCAGTGCCTGCAGAGTCACGTGATCAGGGCCTGCTGAGCTGCGTGATTCCTGCCGGCTCATCTGCATGACAATTGCCAGCTGAGCTGCGTGATTCCTGTCGGCTCATCTGCTTGACAATTGCCAGCTGAGCTGCGTGATTCCTGCCTGGTCACGTGCTTGATTATTGCCAGTTGAGCAGCATGATTCGTCACTGCTGAGCTCCATGCTTATTGCCTGCTGATTGCGTGGTTCGTGTCTGCTCAGCTCTTTGAGTATTGCCTCCTGAGGTCCCTGTTCGGTCGCCACCTGCCGGGGACCAGCCCCAACTGATCCAGGGTATTCGAAGGAGAGATGGCCTAGGCGACTATTTATATGCTAATCAGAGATGTCAAGAATAATAGTATGAGGAGAGCTCAGTAGGAAAATTCGGTGGAGAAAAGAGACTGAGTAGCTTGGTTTACGCGGAAGACCAATCAAACTTCAAGACAAGAAGTTTGCACCACTTACGTAGGCCGCAGGCGCCCTCTCGAATAGCGAAAGGTGCCTCACCCTAGACACCTTCTCGAGTGGGTCTTAGCAGCCCAGGCATAATTAGTAAGCGTGGTGGGTTCCGCGCTCCAGATGGAGACTCAGCTGGAAGTTAAAGGGAAGAATGACAAGGAACTTTATGAATTGGAGCTGTAAGTTAACTCTTTGACAGAGAGAGCGAGATGGTGGTGGGGGACAGCCCCCAGTGAAATCAGAGGTGAGAGCACAAAGCAATACAGTAGGCAGACTCCGGTTTTTTGGGGGGAGATGCTCGAGAATATCCGGGTGGACTCCTGAGGCTCGATCCCGCATTTGCGTATGCCGAGCCTCCTTCCTCATGACCTTTGTCCAGAGTGGAATGCCTCCCCGGCTCCCGGCACATGATCAGTGCATGCTCAGTCACGATATCAGTGCCTGCTCAGCCACGTGATCACTGACGGCACAGTCACGTGATCAGCGCCTCTCAGTCACGTGATCACCGTATGATAAACACGTGATCAGTGAACGACCAGCCACGTGATCACTGCATGCGCGGTCAGGTGGTCAGTTCCTGATCAGCCACCTGATCAGTGCGTGCACAGTCCCCTGATCAGCGCCTGTCAGTCACTGATCACTGCCTGATAAACACGTGATCAGTGCCCGAACAGCCACGTCATCAGTGCATGCGCAGTCACGTGATCAGTGCATGATAGCCACGTGATCAGTGCGTGCACAGTCCCATGATCAGCGCCTGTCAGTCACTGATCATTGCCTGATAAACACGTGATCAGTGCATGATGAGCCATGTGATCAGTGCCCGATCAGCCACGTCATCAGTGCATGCGCAGTCACGTCATCAGTGCATGATAGCCACGTGATCAGTGCATGCTCAGTCACGTGATCTGGACTTGATCAGCCACGTGATCAGTGCCTGCAGAGTCACGTGATCAGGGCCTGCTGAGCTGCGTGATTCCTGCCGGCTCATCTGCATGACAATTGCCAGCTGAGCTGCGTGATTCCTGTCGGCTCATCTGCTTGACAATTGCCAGCTGAGCTGCGTGATTCCTGCCTGGTCACGTGCTTGATTATTGCCAGTTGAGCAGCATGATTCGTCACTGCTGAGCTCCATGCTTATTGCCTGCTGATTGCGTGGTTCGTGTCTGCTCAGCTCTTTGAGTATTGCCTCCTGAGGTCCCTGTTCGGTCGCCACCTGCCGGGGACCAGCCCCAACTGATCCAGGGTATTCGAAGGAGAGATGGCCTAGGCGACTATTTATATGCTAATCAGAGATGTCAAGAATAATAGTATGAGGAGAGCTCAGTAGGAAAATTCGGTGGAGAAAAGAGACTGAGTAGCTTGGTTTACGCGGAAGACCAATCAAACTTCAAGACAAGAAGTTTGCACCACTTACGTAGGCCGCAGGCGCCCTCTCGAATAGCGAAAGGTGCCTCACCCTAGACACCTTCTCGAGTGGGTCTTAGCAGCCCAGGCATAATTAGTAAGCGTGGTGGGTTCCGCGCTCCAGATGGAGACTCAGCTGGAAGTTAAAGGGAAGAATGACAAGGAACTTTATGAATTGGAGCTGTAAGTTAACTCTTTGACAGAGAGAGCGAGATGGTGGTGGGGGACAGCCCCCAGTGAAATCAGAGGTGAGAGCACAAAGCAATACAGTAGGCAGACTCCGGTTTTTTGGGGGAGATGCTCGAGAATATCCGGGTGGACTCCTGAGGCTCGATCCCGCATTTGCGTATGCCGAGCCTCCTTCCTCATGACCTTTGTCCAGAGTGGAATGCCTCCCCGGCTCCCGGCACATGATCAGTGCATGCTCAGTCACGATATCAGTGCCTGCTCAGCCACGTGATCACTGACGGCACAGTCACGTGATCAGCGCCTCTCAGTCACGTGATCACCGTATGATAAACACGTGATCAGTGAACGACCAGCCACGTGATCACTGCATGCGCGGTCAGGTGGTCAGTTCCTGATCAGCCACCTGATCAGTGCGTGCACAGTCCCCTGATCAGCGCCTGTCAGTCACTGATCACTGCCTGATAAACACGTGATCAGTGCCCGAACAGCCACGTCATCAGTGCATGCGCAGTCACGTGATCAGTGCATGATAGCCACGTGATCAGTGCGTGCACAGTCCCATGATCAGCGCCTGTCAGTCACTGATCATTGCCTGATAAACACGTGATCAGTGCATGATGAGCCATGTGATCAGTGCCCGATCAGCCACGTCATCAGTGCATGCGCAGTCACGTCATCAGTGCATGATAGCCACGTGATCAGTGCATGCTCAGTCACGTGATCTGGACTTGATCAGCCACGTGATCAGTGCCTGCAGAGTCACGTGATCAGGGCCTGCTGAGCTGCGTGATTCCTGCCGGCTCATCTGCATGACAATTGCCAGCTGAGCTGCGTGATTCCTGTCGGCTCATCTGCTTGACAATTGCCAGCTGAGCTGCGTGATTCCTGCCTGGTCACGTGCTTGATTATTGCCAGTTGAGCAGCATGATTCGTCACTGCTGAGCTCCATGCTTATTGCCTGCTGATTGCGTGGTTCGTGTCTGCTCAGCTCTTTGAGTATTGCCTCCTGAGGTCCCTGTTCGGTCGCCACCTGCCGGGGACCAGCCCCAACTGATCCAGGGTATTCGAAGGAGAGATGGCCTAGGCGACTATTTATATGCTAATCAGAGATGTCAAGAATAATAGTATGAGGAGAGCTCAGTAGGAAAATTCGGTGGAGAAAAGAGACTGAGTAGCTTGGTTTACGCGGAAGACCAATCAAACTTCAAGACAAGAAGTTTGCACCACTTACGTAGGCCGCAGGCGCCCTCTCGAATAGCGAAAGGTGCCTCACCCTAGACACCTTCTCGAGTGGGTCTTAGCAGCCCAGGCATAATTAGTAAGCGTGGTGGGTTCCGCGCTCCAGATGGAGACTCAGCTGGAAGTTAAAGGGAAGAATGACAAGGAACTTTATGAATTGGAGCTGTAAGTTAACTCTTTGACAGAGAGAGCGAGATGGTGGTGGGGGACAGCCCCCAGTGAAATCAGAGGTGAGAGCACAAAGCAATACAGTAGGCAGACTCCGGTTTTTTGGGGGGAGATGCTCGAGAATATCCGGGTGGACTCCTGAGGCTCGATCCCGCATTTGCGTATGCCGAGCCTCCTTCCTCATGACCTTTGTCCAGAGTGGAATGCCTCCCCGGCTCCCGGCACATGATCAGTGCATGCTCAGTCACGATATCAGTGCCTGCTCAGCCACGTGATCACTGACGGCACAGTCACGTGATCAGCGCCTCTCAGTCACGTGATCACCGTATGATAAACACGTGATCAGTGAACGACCAGCCACGTGATCACTGCATGCGCGGTCAGGTGGTCAGTTCCTGATCAGCCACCTGATCAGTGCGTGCACAGTCCCCTGATCAGCGCCTGTCAGTCACTGATCACTGCCTGATAAACACGTGATCAGTGCCCGAACAGCCACGTCATCAGTGCATGCGCAGTCACGTGATCAGTGCATGATAGCCACGTGATCAGTGCGTGCACAGTCCCATGATCAGCGCCTGTCAGTCACTGATCATTGCCTGATAAACACGTGATCAGTGCATGATGAGCCATGTGATCAGTGCCCGATCAGCCACGTCATCAGTGCATGCGCAGTCACGTCATCAGTGCATGATAGCCACGTGATCAGTGCATGCTCAGTCACGTGATCTGGACTTGATCAGCCACGTGATCAGTGCCTGCAGAGTCACGTGATCAGGGCCTGCTGAGCTGCGTGATTCCTGCCGGCTCATCTGCATGACAATTGCCAGCTGAGCTGCGTGATTCCTGTCGGCTCATCTGCTTGACAATTGCCAGCTGAGCTGCGTGATTCCTGCCTGGTCACGTGCTTGATTATTGCCAGTTGAGCAGCATGATTCGTCACTGCTGAGCTCCATGCTTATTGCCTGCTGATTGCGTGGTTCGTGTCTGCTCAGCTCTTTGAGTATTGCCTCCTGAGGTCCCTGTTCGGTCGCCACCTGCCGGGGACCAGCCCCAACTGATCCAGGGTATTCGAAGGAGAGATGGCCTAGGCGACTATTTATATGCTAATCAGAGATGTCAAGAATAATAGTATGAGGAGAGCTCAGTAGGAAAATTCGGTGGAGAAAAGAGACTGAGTAGCTTGGTTTACGCGGAAGACCAATCAAACTTCAAGACAAGAAGTTTGCACCACTTACGTAGGCCGCAGGCGCCCTCTCGAATAGCGAAAGGTGCCTCACCCTAGACACCTTCTCGAGTGGGTCTTAGCAGCCCAGGCATAATTAGTAAGCGTGGTGGGTTCCGCGCTCCAGATGGAGACTCAGCTGGAAGTTAAAGGGAAGAATGACAAGGAACTTTATGAATTGGAGCTGTAAGTTAACTCTTTGACAGAGAGAGCGAGATGGTGGTGGGGGACAGCCCCCAGTGAAATCAGAGGTGAGAGCACAAAGCAATACAGTAGGCAGACTCCGGTTTTTTTGGGGGGAGATGCTCGAGAATATCCGGGTGGACTCCTGAGGCTCGATCCCGCATTTGCGTATGCCGAGCCTCCTTCCTCATGACCTTTGTCCAGAGTGGAATGCCTCCCCGGCTCCCGGCACATGATCAGTGCATGCTCAGTCACGATATCAGTGCCTGCTCAGCCACGTGATCACTGACGGCACAGTCACGTGATCAGCGCCTCTCAGTCACGTGATCACCGTATGATAAACACGTGATCAGTGAACGACCAGCCACGTGATCACTGCATGCGCGGTCAGGTGGTCAGTTCCTGATCAGCCACCTGATCAGTGCGTGCACAGTCCCCTGATCAGCGCCTGTCAGTCACTGATCACTGCCTGATAAACACGTGATCAGTGCCCGAACAGCCACGTCATCAGTGCATGCGCAGTCACGTGATCAGTGCATGATAGCCACGTGATCAGTGCGTGCACAGTCCCATGATCAGCGCCTGTCAGTCACTGATCATTGCCTGATAAACACGTGATCAGTGCATGATGAGCCATGTGATCAGTGCCCGATCAGCCACGTCATCAGTGCATGCGCAGTCACGTCATCAGTGCATGATAGCCACGTGATCAGTGCATGCTCAGTCACGTGATCTGGACTTGATCAGCCACGTGATCAGTGCCTGCAGAGTCACGTGATCAGGGCCTGCTGAGCTGCGTGATTCCTGCCGGCTCATCTGCATGACAATTGCCAGCTGAGCTGCGTGATTCCTGTCGGCTCATCTGCTTGACAATTGCCAGCTGAGCTGCGTGATTCCTGCCTGGTCACGTGCTTGATTATTGCCAGTTGAGCAGCATGATTCGTCACTGCTGAGCTCCATGCTTATTGCCTGCTGATTGCGTGGTTCGTGTCTGCTCAGCTCTTTGAGTATTGCCTCCTGAGGTCCCTGTTCGGTCGCCACCTGCCGGGGACCAGCCCCAACTGATCCAGGGTATTCGAAGGAGAGATGGCCTAGGCGACTATTTATATGCTAATCAGAGATGTCAAGAATAATAGTATGAGGAGAGCTCAGTAGGAAAATTCGGTGGAGAAAAGAGACTGAGTAGCTTGGTTTACGCGGAAGACCAATCAAACTTCAAGACAAGAAGTTTGCACCACTTACGTAGGCCGCAGGCGCCCTCTCGAATAGCGAAAGGTGCCTCACCCTAGACACCTTCTCGAGTGGGTCTTAGCAGCCCAGGCATAATTAGTAAGCGTGGTGGGTTCCGCGCTCCAGATGGAGACTCAGCTGGAAGTTAAAGGGAAGAATGACAAGGAACTTTATGAATTGGAGCTGTAAGTTAACTCTTTGACAGAGAGAGCGAGATGGTGGTGGGGGACAGCCCCCAGTGAAATCAGAGGTGAGAGCACAAAGCAATACAGTAGGCAGACTCCGGTTTTTTGGGGGGAGATGCTCGAGAATATCCGGGTGGACTCCTGAGGCTCGATCCCGCATTTGCGTATGCCGAGCCTCCTTCCTCATGACCTTTGTCCAGAGTGGAATGCCTCCCCGGCTCCCGGCACATGATCAGTGCATGCTCAGTCACGATATCAGTGCCTGCTCAGCCACGTGATCACTGACGGCACAGTCACGTGATCAGCGCCTCTCAGTCACGTGATCACCGTATGATAAACACGTGATCAGTGAACGACCAGCCACGTGATCACTGCATGCGCGGTCAGGTGGTCAGTTCCTGATCAGCCACCTGATCAGTGCGTGCACAGTCCCCTGATCAGCGCCTGTCAGTCACTGATCACTGCCTGATAAACACGTGATCAGTGCCCGAACAGCCACGTCATCAGTGCATGCGCAGTCACGTGATCAGTGCATGATAGCCACGTGATCAGTGCGTGCACAGTCCCATGATCAGCGCCTGTCAGTCACTGATCATTGCCTGATAAACACGTGATCAGTGCATGATGAGCCATGTGATCAGTGCCCGATCAGCCACGTCATCAGTGCATGCGCAGTCACGTCATCAGTGCATGATAGCCACGTGATCAGTGCATGCTCAGTCACGTGATCTGGACTTGATCAGCCACGTGATCAGTGCCTGCAGAGTCACGTGATCAGGGCCTGCTGAGCTGCGTGATTCCTGCCGGCTCATCTGCATGACAATTGCCAGCTGAGCTGCGTGATTCCTGTCGGCTCATCTGCTTGACAATTGCCAGCTGAGCTGCGTGATTCCTGCCTGGTCACGTGCTTGATTATTGCCAGTTGAGCAGCATGATTCGTCACTGCTGAGCTCCATGCTTATTGCCTGCTGATTGCGTGGTTCGTGTCTGCTCAGCTCTTTGAGTATTGCCTCCTGAGGTCCCTGTTCGGTCGCCACCTGCCGGGGACCAGCCCCAACTGATCCAGGGTATTCGAAGGAGAGATGGCCTAGGCGACTATTTATATGCTAATCAGAGATGTCAAGAATAATAGTATGAGGAGAGCTCAGTAGGAAAATTCGGTGGAGAAAAGAGACTGAGTAGCTTGGTTTACGCGGAAGACCAATCAAACTTCAAGACAAGAAGTTTGCACCACTTACGTAGGCCGCAGGCGCCCTCTCGAATAGCGAAAGGTGCCTCACCCTAGACACCTTCTCGAGTGGGTCTTAGCAGCCCAGGCATAATTAGTAAGCGTGGTGGGTTCCGCGCTCCAGATGGAGACTCAGCTGGAAGTTAAAGGGAAGAATGACAAGGAACTTTATGAATTGGAGCTGTAAGTTAACTCTTTGACAGAGAGAGCGAGATGGTGGTGGGGGACAGCCCCCAGTGAAATCAGAGGTGAGAGCACAAAGCAATACAGTAGGCAGACTCCGGTTTTTTTGGGGGAGATGCTCGAGAATATCCGGGTGGACTCCTGAGGCTCGATCCCGCATTTGCGTATGCCGAGCCTCCTTCCTCATGACCTTTGTCCAGAGTGGAATGCCTCCCCGGCTCCCGGCACATGATCAGTGCATGCTCAGTCACGATATCAGTGCCTGCTCAGCCACGTGATCACTGACGGCACAGTCACGTGATCAGCGCCTCTCAGTCACGTGATCACCGTATGATAAACACGTGATCAGTGAACGACCAGCCACGTGATCACTGCATGCGCGGTCAGGTGGTCAGTTCCTGATCAGCCACCTGATCAGTGCGTGCACAGTCCCCTGATCAGCGCCTGTCAGTCACTGATCACTGCCTGATAAACACGTGATCAGTGCCCGAACAGCCACGTCATCAGTGCATGCGCAGTCACGTGATCAGTGCATGATAGCCACGTGATCAGTGCGTGCACAGTCCCATGATCAGCGCCTGTCAGTCACTGATCATTGCCTGATAAACACGTGATCAGTGCATGATGAGCCATGTGATCAGTGCCCGATCAGCCACGTCATCAGTGCATGCGCAGTCACGTCATCAGTGCATGATAGCCACGTGATCAGTGCATGCTCAGTCACGTGATCTGGACTTGATCAGCCACGTGATCAGTGCCTGCAGAGTCACGTGATCAGGGCCTGCTGAGCTGCGTGATTCCTGCCGGCTCATCTGCATGACAATTGCCAGCTGAGCTGCGTGATTCCTGTCGGCTCATCTGCTTGACAATTGCCAGCTGAGCTGCGTGATTCCTGCCTGGTCACGTGCTTGATTATTGCCAGTTGAGCAGCATGATTCGTCACTGCTGAGCTCCATGCTTATTGCCTGCTGATTGCGTGGTTCGTGTCTGCTCAGCTCTTTGAGTATTGCCTCCTGAGGTCCCTGTTCGGTCGCCACCTGCCGGGGACCAGCCCCAACTGATCCAGGGTATTCGAAGGAGAGATGGCCTAGGCGACTATTTATATGCTAATCAGAGATGTCAAGAATAATAGTATGAGGAGAGCTCAGTAGGAAAATTCGGTGGAGAAAAGAGACTGAGTAGCTTGGTTTACGCGGAAGACCAATCAAACTTCAAGACAAGAAGTTTGCACCACTTACGTAGGCCGCAGGCGCCCTCTCGAATAGCGAAAGGTGCCTCACCCTAGACACCTTCTCGAGTGGGTCTTAGCAGCCCAGGCATAATTAGTAAGCGTGGTGGGTTCCACGCTCCAGATGGAGACTCAGCTGGAAGTTAAAGGGAAGAATGACAAGGAACTTTATGAATTGGAGCTGTAAGTTAACTCTTTGACAGAGAGAGCGAGATGGTGGTGGGGGACAGCCCCAGTGAAATCAGAGGTGAGAGCACAAAGCAATACAGTAGACAGACTCCGTTTTTTTGGGGGGGGAGATGCTCGAGAATATCCGGGTGGACTCCTGAGGCTCGATCCCGCATTTGCGTATGCCGAGCCTCCTTCCTCATGACCTTTGTCCAGAGTGGAATGCCTCCCCGGCTCCCGGCACATGATCAGTGCATGCTCAGTCACCATATCAGTGCCTGCTCAGCCACGTGATCACTGACGGCACAGTCACGTGATCAGCGCCTCTCAGTCACGTGATCACCGTATGATAAACACGTGATCAGTGAACGACCAGCCACGTGATCACTGCATGCGCCGTCAGGTGGTCAGTTCCTGATCAGCCACCTGATCAGTGCGTGCACAGTCCCCTGATCAGCGCCTGTCAGTCACTGATCACTGCCTGATAAACACGTGATCAGTGCCCGAACAGCCACGTCATCAGTGCATGCGCAGTCACGTGATCAGTGCATGATAGCCACGTGATCAGTGCGTGCACAGTCCCATGATCAGCGCCTGTCAGTCACTGATCATTGCCTGATAAACACGTGATCAGTGCATGATGAGCCATGTGATCAGTGCCCGATCAGCCACGTCATCAGTGCATGCGCAGTCACGTCATCAGTGCATGATAGCCACGTGATCAGTGCATGCTCAGTCACGTGATCTGGACTTGATCAGCCACGTGATCAGTGCCTGCAGAGTCACGTGATCAGGGCCTGCTGAGCTGCGTGATTCCTGCCGGCTCATCTGCATGACAATTGCCAGCTGAGCTGCGTGATTCCTGTCGGCTCATCTGCTTGACAATTGCCAGCTGAGCTGCGTGATTCCTGCCTGGTCACGTGCTTGATTATTGCCAGTTGAGCAGCATGATTCGTCACTGCTGAGCTCCATGCTTATTGCCTGCTGATTGCGTGGTTCGTGTCTGCTCAGCTCTTTGAGTATTGCCTCCTGAGGTCCCTGTTCGGTCGCCACCTGCC
Organism: Bos javanicus; assembly: GCF_032452875.1. Taxonomy (NCBI): domain Eukaryota; kingdom Metazoa; phylum Chordata; class Mammalia; order Artiodactyla; family Bovidae; genus Bos; species Bos javanicus. The sequence goes on along the minus strand of NW_026894732.1, from coordinate 11,168 downwards.
GGGGACCAGCCCCAACTGATCCAGGGTATTCGAAGGAGAGATGGCCTAGGCGACTATTTATATGCTAATCAGAGATGTCAAGAATAATAGTATGAGGAGAGCTCAGTAGGAAAATTCGGTGGAGAAAAGAGACTGAGTAGCTTGGTTTACGCGGAAGACCAATCAAACTTCAAGACAAGAAGTTTGCACCACTTACGTAGGCCGCAGGCGCCCTCTCGAATAGCGAAAGGTGCCTCACCCTAGACACCTTCTCGAGTGGGTCTTAGCAGCCCAGGCATAATTAGTAAGCGTGGTGGGTTCCGCGCTCCAGATGGAGACTCAGCTGGAAGTTAAAGGGAAGAATGACAAGGAACTTTATGAATTGGAGCTGTAAGTTAACTCTTTGACAGAGAGAGCGAGATGGTGGTGGGGGACAGCCCCCAGTGAAATCAGAGGTGAGAGCACAAAGCAATACAGTAGGCAGACTCCGGTTTTTTTGGGGGAGATGCTCGAGAATATCCGGGTGGACTCCTGAGGCTCGATCCCGCATTTGCGTATGCCGAGCCTCCTTCCTCATGACCTTTGTCCAGAGTGGAATGCCTCCCCGGCTCCCGGCACATGATCAGTGCATGCTCAGTCACGATATCAGTGCCTGCTCAGCCACGTGATCACTGACGGCACAGTCACGTGATCAGCGCCTCTCAGTCACGTGATCACCGTATGATAAACACGTGATCAGTGAACGACCAGCCACGTGATCACTGCATGCGCGGTCAGGTGGTCAGTTCCTGATCAGCCACCTGATCAGTGCGTGCACAGTCCCCTGATCAGCGCCTGTCAGTCACTGATCACTGCCTGATAAACACGTGATCAGTGCCCGAACAGCCACGTCATCAGTGCATGCGCAGTCACGTGATCAGTGCATGATAGCCACGTGATCAGTGCGTGCACAGTCCCATGATCAGCGCCTGTCAGTCACTGATCATTGCCTGATAAACACGTGATCAGTGCATGATGAGCCATGTGATCAGTGCCCGATCAGCCACGTCATCAGTGCATGCGCAGTCACGTCATCAGTGCATGATAGCCACGTGATCAGTGCATGCTCAGTCACGTGATCTGGACTTGATCAGCCACGTGATCAGTGCCTGCAGAGTCACGTGATCAGGGCCTGCTGAGCTGCGTGATTCCTGCCGGCTCATCTGCATGACAATTGCCAGCTGAGCTGCGTGATTCCTGTCGGCTCATCTGCTTGACAATTGCCAGCTGAGCTGCGTGATTCCTGCCTGGTCACGTGCTTGATTATTGCCAGTTGAGCAGCATGATTCGTCACTGCTGAGCTCCATGCTTATTGCCTGCTGATTGCGTGGTTCGTGTCTGCTCAGCTCTTTGAGTATTGCCTCCTGAGGTCCCTGTTCGGTCGCCACCTGCCGGGGACCAGCCCCAACTGATCCAGGGTATTCGAAGGAGAGATGGCCTAGGCGACTATTTATATGCTAATCAGAGATGTCAAGAATAATAGTATGAGGAGAGCTCAGTAGGAAAATTCGGTGGAGAAAAGAGACTGAGTAGCTTGGTTTACGCGGAAGACCAATCAAACTTCAAGACAAGAAGTTTGCACCACTTACGTAGGCCGCAGGCGCCCTCTCGAATAGCGAAAGGTGCCTCACCCTAGACACCTTCTCGAGTGGGTCTTAGCAGCCCAGGCATAATTAGTAAGCGTGGTGGGTTCCGCGCTCCAGATGGAGACTCAGCTGGAAGTTAAAGGGAAGAATGACAAGGAACTTTATGAATTGGAGCTGTAAGTTAACTCTTTGACAGAGAGAGCGAGATGGTGGTGGGGGACAGCCCCCAGTGAAATCAGAGGTGAGAGCACAAAGCAATACAGTAGGCAGACTCCGGTTTTTTTGGGGGAGATGCTCGAGAATATCCGGGTGGACTCCTGAGGCTCGATCCCGCATTTGCGTATGCCGAGCCTCCTTCCTCATGACCTTTGTCCAGAGTGGAATGCCTCCCCGGCTCCCGGCACATGATCAGTGCATGCTCAGTCACGATATCAGTGCCTGCTCAGCCACGTGATCACTGACGGCACAGTCACGTGATCAGCGCCTCTCAGTCACGTGATCACCGTATGATAAACACGTGATCAGTGAACGACCAGCCACGTGATCACTGCATGCGCGGTCAGGTGGTCAGTTCCTGATCAGCCACCTGATCAGTGCGTGCACAGTCCCCTGATCAGCGCCTGTCAGTCACTGATCACTGCCTGATAAACACGTGATCAGTGCCCGAACAGCCACGTCATCAGTGCATGCGCAGTCACGTGATCAGTGCATGATAGCCACGTGATCAGTGCGTGCACAGTCCCATGATCAGCGCCTGTCAGTCACTGATCATTGCCTGATAAACACGTGATCAGTGCATGATGAGCCATGTGATCAGTGCCCGATCAGCCACGTCATCAGTGCATGCGCAGTCACGTCATCAGTGCATGATAGCCACGTGATCAGTGCATGCTCAGTCACGTGATCTGGACTTGATCAGCCACGTGATCAGTGCCTGCAGAGTCACGTGATCAGGGCCTGCTGAGCTGCGTGATTCCTGCCGGCTCATCTGCATGACAATTGCCAGCTGAGCTGCGTGATTCCTGTCGGCTCATCTGCTTGACAATTGCCAGCTGAGCTGCGTGATTCCTGCCTGGTCACGTGCTTGATTATTGCCAGTTGAGCAGCATGATTCGTCACTGCTGAGCTCCATGCTTATTGCCTGCTGATTGCGTGGTTCGTGTCTGCTCAGCTCTTTGAGTATTGCCTCCTGAGGTCCCTGTTCGGTCGCCACCTGCCGGGGACCAGCCCCAACTGATCCAGGGTATTCGAAGGAGAGATGGCCTAGGCGACTATTTATATGCTAATCAGAGATGTCAAGAATAATAGTATGAGGAGAGCTCAGTAGGAAAATTCGGTGGAGAAAAGAGACTGAGTAGCTTGGTTTACGCGGAAGACCAATCAAACTTCAAGACAAGAAGTTTGCACCACTTACGTAGGCCGCAGGCGCCCTCTCGAATAGCGAAAGGTGCCTCACCCTAGACACCTTCTCGAGTGGGTCTTAGCAGCCCAGGCATAATTAGTAAGCGTGGTGGGTTCCGCGCTCCAGATGGAGACTCAGCTGGAAGTTAAAGGGAAGAATGACAAGGAACTTTATGAATTGGAGCTGTAAGTTAACTCTTTGACAGAGAGAGCGAGATGGTGGTGGGGGACAGCCCCCAGTGAAATCAGAGGTGAGAGCACAAAGCAATACAGTAGGCAGACTCCGGTTTTTTGGGGGAGATGCTCGAGAATATCCGGGTGGACTCCTGAGGCTCGATCCCGCATTTGCGTATGCCGAGCCTCCTTCCTCATGACCTTTGTCCAGAGTGGAATGCCTCCCCGGCTCCCGGCACATGATCAGTGCATGCTCAGTCACGATATCAGTGCCTGCTCAGCCACGTGATCACTGACGGCACAGTCACGTGATCAGCGCCTCTCAGTCACGTGATCACCGTATGATAAACACGTGATCAGTGAACGACCAGCCACGTGATCACTGCATGCGCGGTCAGGTGGTCAGTTCCTGATCAGCCACCTGATCAGTGCGTGCACAGTCCCCTGATCAGCGCCTGTCAGTCACTGATCACTGCCTGATAAACACGTGATCAGTGCCCGAACAGCCACGTCATCAGTGCATGCGCAGTCACGTGATCAGTGCATGATAGCCACGTGATCAGTGCGTGCACAGTCCCATGATCAGCGCCTGTCAGTCACTGATCATTGCCTGATAAACACGTGATCAGTGCATGATGAGCCATGTGATCAGTGCCCGATCAGCCACGTCATCAGTGCATGCGCAGTCACGTCATCAGTGCATGATAGCCACGTGATCAGTGCATGCTCAGTCACGTGATCTGGACTTGATCAGCCACGTGATCAGTGCCTGCAGAGTCACGTGATCAGGGCCTGCTGAGCTGCGTGATTCCTGCCGGCTCATCTGCATGACAATTGCCATCTGAGCTGCGTGATTCCTGTCGGCTCATCTGCTTGACAATTGCCAGCTGAGCTGCGTGATTCCTGCCTGGTCACGTGCTTGATTATTGCCAGTTGAGCAGCATGATTCGTCACTGCTGAGCTCCATGCTTATTGCCTGCTGATTGCGTGGTTCGTGTCTGCTCAGCTCTTTGAGTATTGCCTCCTGAGGTCCCTGTTCGGTCGCCACCTGCCGGGGACCAGCCCCAACTGATCCAGGGTATTCGAAGGAGAGATGGCCTAGGCGACTATTTATATGCTAATCAGAGATGTCAAGAATAATAGTATGAGGAGAGCTCAGTAGGAAAATTCGGTGGAGAAAAGAGACTGAGTAGCTTGGTTTACGCGGAAGACCAATCAAACTTCAAGACAAGAAGTTTGCACCACTTACGTAGGCCGCAGGCGCCTCTCGAATAGCGAAAGGTGCCTCACCCTAGACACCTTCTCGAGTGGGTCTTAGCAGCCCAGGCATAATTAGTAAGCGTGGTGGGTTCCGCGCTCCAGATGGAGACTCAGCTGGAAGTTAAAGGGAAGAATGACAAGGAACTTTATGAATTGGAGCTGTAAGTTAACTCTTTGACAGAGAGAGCGAGATGGTGGTGGGGGACAGCCCCCAGTGAAATCAGAGGTGAGAGCACAAAGCAATACAGTAGGCAGACTCCGGTTTTGGGGGGAGATGCTCGAGAATATCCGGGTGGACTCCTGAGGCTCGATCCCGCATTTGCGTATGCCGAGCCTCCTTCCTCATGACCTTTGTCCAGAGTGGAATGCCTCCCCGGCTCCCGGCACATGATCAGTGCATGCTCAGTCACGATATCAGTGCCTGCTCAGCCACGTGATCACTGACGGCACAGTCACGTGATCAGCGCCTCTCAGTCACGTGATCACCGTATGATAAACACGTGATCAGTGAACGACCAGCCACGTGATCACTGCATGCGCGGTCAGGTGGTCAGTTCCTGATCAGCCACCTGATCAGTGCGTGCACAGTCCCCTGATCAGCGCCTGTCAGTCACTGATCACTGCCTGATAAACACGTGATCAGTGCCCGAACAGCCACGTCATCAGTGCATGCGCAGTCACGTGATCAGTGCATGATAGCCACGTGATCAGTGCGTGCACAGTCCCATGATCAGCGCCTGTCAGTCACTGATCATTGCCTGATAAACACGTGATCAGTGCATGATGAGCCATGTGATCAGTGCCCGATCAGCCACGTCATCAGTGCATGCGCAGTCACGTCATCAGTGCATGATAGCCACGTGATCAGTGCATGCTCAGTCACGTGATCTGGACTTGATCAGCCACGTGATCAGTGCCTGCAGAGTCACGTGATCAGGGCCTGCTGAGCTGCGTGATTCCTGCCGGCTCATCTGCATGACAATTGCCAGCTGAGCTGCGTGATTCCTGTCGGCTCATCTGCTTGACAATTGCCAGCTGAGCTGCGTGATTCCTGCCTGGTCACGTGCTTGATTATTGCCAGTTGAGCAGCATGATTCGTCACTGCTGAGCTCCATGCTTATTGCCTGCTGATTGCGTGGTTCGTGTCTGCTCAGCTCTTTGAGTATTGCCTCCTGAGGTCCCTGTTCGGTCGCCACCTGCCGGGGACCAGCCCCAACTGATCCAGGGTATTCGAAGGAGAGATGGCCTAGGCGACTATTTATATGCTAATCAGAGATGTCAAGAATAATAGTATGAGGAGAGCTCAGTAGGAAAATTCGGTGGAGAAAAGAGACTGAGTAGCTTGGTTTACGCGGAAGACCAATCAAACTTCAAGACAAGAAGTTTGCACCACTTACGTAGGCCGCAGGCGCCCTCTCGAATAGCGAAAGGTGCCTCACCCTAGACACCTTCTCGAGTGGGTCTTAGCAGCCCAGGCATAATTAGTAAGCGTGGTGGGTTCCGCGCTCCAGATGGAGACTCAGCTGGAAGTTAAAGGGAAGAATGACAAGGAACTTTATGAATTGGAGCTGTAAGTTAACTCTTTGACAGAGAGAGCGAGATGGTGGTGGGGGACAGCCCCCAGTGAAATCAGAGGTGAGAGCACAAAGCAATACAGTAGGCAGACTCCGGTTTTTTTGGGGGGAGATGCTCGAGAATATCCGGGTGGACTCCTGAGGCTCGATCCCGCATTTGCGTATGCCGAGCCTCCTTCCTCATGACCTTTGTCCAGAGTGGAATGCCTCCCCGGCTCCCGGCACATGATCAGTGCATGCTCAGTCACGATATCAGTGCCTGCTCAGCCACGTGATCACTGACGGCACAGTCACGTGATCAGCGCCTCTCAGTCACGTGATCACCGTATGATAAACACGTGATCAGTGAACGACCAGCCACGTGATCACTGCATGCGCGGTCAGGTGGTCAGTTCCTGATCAGCCACCTGATCAGTGCGTGCACAGTCCCCTGATCAGCGCCTGTCAGTCACTGATCACTGCCTGATAAACACGTGATCAGTGCCCGAACAGCCACGTCATCAGTGCATGCGCAGTCACGTGATCAGTGCATGATAGCCACGTGATCAGTGCGTGCACAGTCCCATGATCAGCGCCTGTCAGTCACTGATCATTGCCTGATAAACACGTGATCAGTGCATGATGAGCCATGTGATCAGTGCCCGATCAGCCACGTCATCAGTGCATGCGCAGTCACGTCATCAGTGCATGATAGCCACGTGATCAGTGCATGCTCAGTCACGTGATCTGGACTTGATCAGCCACGTGATCAGTGCCTGCAGAGTCACGTGATCAGGGCCTGCTGAGCTGCGTGATTCCTGCCGGCTCATCTGCATGACAATTGCCAGCTGAGCTGCGTGATTCCTGTCGGCTCATCTGCTTGACAATTGCCAGCTGAGCTGCGTGATTCCTGCCTGGTCACGTGCTTGATTTTGCCAGTTGAGCAGCATGATTCGTCACTGCTGAGCTCCATGCTTATTGCCTGCTGATTGCGTGGTTCGTGTCTGCTCAGCTCTTTGAGTATTGCCTCCTGAGGTCCCTGTTCGGTCGCCACCTGCCGGGGACCAGCCCCAACTGATCCAGGGTATTCGAAGGAGAGATGGCCTAGGCGACTATTTATATGCTAATCAGAGATGTCAAGAATAATAGTATGAGGAGAGCTCAGTAGGAAAATTCGGTGGAGAAAAGAGACTGAGTAGCTTGGTTTACGCGGAAGACCAATCAAACTTCAAGACAAGAAGTTTGCACCACTTACGTAGGCCGCAGGCGCCCTCTCGAATAGCGAAAGGTGCCTCACCCTAGACACCTTCTCGAGTGGGTCTTAGCAGCCCAGGCATAATTAGTAAGCGTGGTGGGTTCCGCGCTCCAGATGGAGACTCAGCTGGAAGTTAAAGGGAAGAATGACAAGGAACTTTATGAATTGGAGCTGTAAGTTAACTCTTTGACAGAGAGAGCGAGATGGTGGTGGGGGACAGCCCCCAGTGAAATCAGAGGTGAGAGCACAAAGCAATACAGTAGGCAGACTCCGGTTTTTTGGGGGGAGATGCTCGAGAATATCCGGGTGGACTCCTGAGGCTCGATCCCGCATTTGCGTATGCCGAGCCTCCTTCCTCATGACCTTTGTCCAGAGTGGAATGCCTCCCCGGCTCCCGGCACATGATCAGTGCATGCTCAGTCACGATATCAGTGCCTGCTCAGCCACGTGATCACTGACGGCACAGTCACGTGATCAGCGCCTCTCAGTCACGTGATCACCGTATGATAAACACGTGATCAGTGAACGACCAGCCAGGTGATCACTGCATGCGCGGTCAGGTGGTCAGTTCCTGATCAGCCACCTGATCAGTGCGTGCACAGTCCCCTGATCAGCGCCTGTCAGTCACTGATCACTGCCTGATAAACACGTGATCAGTGCCCGAACAGCCACGTCATCAGTGCATGCGCAGTCACGTGATCAGTGCATGATAGCCACGTGATCAGTGCGTGCACAGTCCCATGATCAGCGCCTGTCAGTCACTGATCATTGCCTGATAAACACGTGATCAGTGCATGATGAGCCATGTGATCAGTGCCCGATCAGCCACGTCATCAGTGCATGCGCAGTCACGTCATCAGTGCATGATAGCCACGTGATCAGTGCATGCTCAGTCACGTGATCTGGACTTGATCAGCCACGTGATCAGTGCCTGCAGAGTCACGTGATCAGGGCCTGCTGAGCTGCGTGATTCCTGCCGGCTCATCTGCATGACAATTGCCATCTGAGCTGCGTGATTCCTGTCGGCTCATCTGCTTGACAATTGCCAGCTGAGCTGCGTGATTCCTGCCTGGTCACGTGCTTGATTATTGCCAGTTGAGCAGCATGATTCGTCACTGCTGAGCTCCATGCTTATTGCCTGCTGATTGCGTGGTTCGTGTCTGCTCAGCTCTTTGAGTATTGCCTCCTGAGGTCCCTGTTCGGTCGCCACCTGCCGGGGACCAGCCCCAACTGATCCAGGGTACTCGAAGGAGAGATGGCCTAGGCGACTATTTATATGCTAATCAGAGATGTCAAGAATAATAGTATGAGGAGAGCTCAGTAGGAAAATTCGGTGGAGAAAAGAGACTGAGTAGCTTGGTTTACGCGGAAGACCAATCAAACTTCAAGACAAGAAGTTTGCACCACTTACGTAGGCCGCAGGCGCCCTCTCGAATAGCGAAAGGTGCCTCAGCCTAGACACCTTCTCGAGTGGGTCTTAGCAGCCCAGGCATAATTAGGAAGCGTGGTGGGTTCCGCGCTCCAGATGGAGACTCAGCTGGAAGTTAAAGGGAAGAATGACAAGGAACTTTATGAATTGGAGCTGTAAGTTAACTCTTTGACAGAGAGAGCGAGATGGTGGTGGGGGACAGCCCCCAGTGAAATCAGAGGTGAGAGCACAAAGCAATACAGTAGGCAGACTCCGGTTTTTGGGGGGAGATGCTCGAGAATATCCGGGTGGACTCCTGAGGCTCGATCCCGCATTTGCGTATGCCGAGCCTCCTTCCTCATGACCTTTGTCCAGAGTGGAATGCCTCCCCGGCTCCCGGCACATGATCAGTGCATGCTCAGTCACGATATCAGTGCCTGCTCAGCCACGTGATCACTGACGGCACAGTCACGTGATCAGCGCCTCTCAGTCACGTGATCACCGTATGATAAACACGTGATCAGTGAACGACCAGCCACGTGATCACTGCATGCGCGGTCAGGTGGTCAGTTCCTGATCAGCCACCTGATCAGTGCGTGCACAGTCCCCTGATCAGCGCCTGTCAGTCACTGATCACTGCCTGATAAACACGTGATCAGTGCCCGAACAGCCACGTCATCAGTGCATGCGCAGTCACGTGATCAGTGCATGATAGCCACGTGATCAGTGCGTGCACAGTCCCATGATCAGCGCCTGTCAGTCACTGATCATTGCCTGAGAAACACGTGATCAGTGCATGATGAGCCATGTGATCAGTGCCCGATCAGCCACGTCATCAGTGCATGCGCAGTCACGTCATCAGTGCATGATAGCCACGTGATCAGTGCCTGCTCAGTCACGTGATCTGGACTTGATCAGCCACGTGATCAGTGCCTGCAGAGTCACGTGATCAGGGCCTGCTGAGCTGCGTGATTCCTGCCGGCTCATCTGCATGACAATTGCCATCTGAGCTGCGTGATTCCTGTCGGCTCATCTGCTTGACGATTGCCAGCTGAGCTGCGTGATTCCTGCCTGGTCACGTGCTTGATTATTGCCAGTTGAGCAGCATGATTCGTCACTGCTGAGCTCCATGCTTATTGCCTGCTGATTGCGTGGTTCGTGTCTGCTCAGCTCTTTGAGTATTGCCTCCTGAGGTCCCTGTTCGGTCGCCACCTGCCGGGGACCAGCCCCAACTGATCCAGGGTATTCGAAGGAGAGATGGCCTAGGCGACTATTTATATGCTAATCAGAGATGTCAAGAATAATAGTATGAGGAGAGCTCAGTAGGAAAATTCGGTGGAGAAAAGAGACTGAGGAGCTTGGTTTACGCGGAAGACCAATCAAACTTCAAGACAAGAAGTTTGCACCACTTACGTAGGCCGCAGGCGCCCTCTCGAATGGCGAAAGGTGCCTCAGCCTAGACACCTTCTCGAGTGGGTCTTAGCAGCCCAGGCATAATTAGGAAGCGTGGTGGGTTCCGCGCTCCAGATGGAGACTCAGCTGGAAGTTAAAGGGAAGAATGACAAGGAACTTTATGAATTGGAGCTCTAAGTTACCTCTTTGACAGAGAGAGCGAGATGGTGGTGGGGACAGCCCCAGTGAAATCAGAGGTGAGAGCACAAAGCAATACAGTAGGCAGACTCCGGTTTTTTGGGGGAGATGCTCGAGAATATCCGGGTGGACTCCTGAGGCTCGATCCCGCATTTGCGTATGCCGAGCCTCCTTCCTCATGACCTTTGTCCAGAGTGGAAGGCCTCCCGGCTCCCGGCACATGATCAGTGCATGCTCAGTCACGATATCAGTGCCTGCTCAGCCACGTGATCACTGGCACGTCACGTGATCAGCGCCTCTCAGTCACGTGATCACCGTATGATAAACACGTGATCAGTGAACGACCAGCCAGGTGATCACTGCATGCGCGGTCAGGTGGTCAGTTCCTGATCAGCCACCTGATCAGTGCGTGCACAGTCCCCTGATCAGCGCCTGTCAGTCACTGATCACTGCCTGATAAACCCGTGATCAGTTCCCGAACAGCCACGTCATCAGTGCATGCGCAGTCACGTGATCAGTGCATGATAGCCACGTGATCAGTGCGTGCACAGTCCCATGATCAGCGCCTGTCAGTCACTGATCATTGCCTGAGAAACACGTGATCAGTGCATGATGAGCCATGTGATCAGTGCCCGATCAGCCACGTCATCAGTGCATGCGCAGTCACGTCATCAGTGCATGATAGCCACGTGATCAGTGCCTGCTCAGTCACGTGATCTGGACTTGATCAGCCACGTGATCAGTGCCTGCAGAGTCACGTGATCAGGGCCTGCTGAGCTGCGTGATTCCTGCCGGCTCATCTGCATGACAATTGCCATCTGAGCTGCGTGATTCCTGGCGGCTCATCTGCTTGACCATTGCCAGCTGAGCTGCGTGATTCCTGCCTGGTCACGTGCTTGATTATTGCCAGTTGAGCAGCATGA
>NW_026894731.1:0-87142 GCF_032452875.1 Bos javanicus | reverse complement strand
AGCAGTCACGTGATCAGTGCGATGGCCGTGATCAGTGCGCACAGTCATGATCATGACTGTCAGTCATGATCATTGCCTGATCAACGTGGTGATCAGTGCATGATAAACGTGATCAGTGCCGACAGCCACGTCATCAGTGCATGCGCCAGTCCGTGATCAGTGCATGATAGCCACGTGATCAGTGCGTGCACAGTCCCATGATCAGTGCCTGTCAGTCCTGATCATGTGCCTGACTAAAGCACGTGATCAGTGCATGATGAGCCATGATCAGTGCCCGATCAGCCGTCATCAGTGCATGCGCATCACGTCATCAGTGCATGATAGCCCACGTGATCAGTGCATGCTCAGTCATGATCTGGACTTGATCAGCCACGTGATCAGTGCCTGCAGGTCACGTGATCAGGGCCTGCTGAGCTGCGTGATTCCTGCCGGCTCATCTGCATGACAATTGCCATCTGAGCTGCGTGATTCCTGTCGGCTCATCTGCTTGACAATGCCAGCTGAGCTGCGTGATTCCTGCCTGGTCACGTGCTTGATTATTGCCAGTTGAGCAGCATGATTCGTCACTGCTGAGCTCCATGCTTATTGCCTGCTGATTGCGTGGTTCGTGTCTGCTCAGCTCTTTGAGTATTGCCTCCTGAGGTCCCTGTTCGATCGCCACCTGCCGAGGACCAGCCCAACTGATCCAGGGTATTGGAAGGAGAGATGGCCTAGGCGACTATTTATATGCTAATCAGAGATGTCAAGAATAATAGTATGAGGAGAGCTCAGTAGGAGGAAAATTCGGTGGAAAAGAGACTGAGTAGCTTGGTTTACGCGGAAGACCAATCAAACTTCAAGACAAGAAGTTTGCACCACTTACGTAGGCGGCGCCCTCTCGAATAGCGAAAGGTGCCTCACCCTGGACACCTTCTCGAGTGGGTCTTAGCAGCCCAGGCATAGTTAGTAAGCGTGGTGGGTTCCGTGCTCCAGATGGAGACTCAGCTGGAAGTTAAAGGGAAGAATGACAAGGAACTTTATGAATTGGAGCTGTAAGTTAACTCTTTGACAGAGAAAGCGAGATGGTGGTGGGGGACAGCTCCCAGTGAAATCAGAGGTGAGAGCACAAAGCAATGCAGTAGGCAGACTCCGGTTTTGGGGGGGAGATGCTCGAGAACATCCGGGTGGACTCCTGAGGCTCGATCCCGCATTTGCGTATACCGAGCCTCCTTCCTCATGACCTTTGTCCAGAGTGGAATGCCTCCCCGGCTCCCGGCACATGATCAGTGCATGCTCAGTCACGATATCAGTGCCTGCTCAGCCACGTGATCACTGACGGCACAGTCACGTGATCAGCGCCTCTCAGTCACGTGATCACCGTATGATAAACACGTGATCAGTGAACGACCAACCACGTGATCACTGCATGCGCGGTCAGGTGGTCAGTTCCTGATCAGCCACCTGATCAGTGCGTGCACAGACCCCTGATCAGCGCCTGTCAGTCACTGATCACTGCCCGATAAACACGTGATCAGTGCCCGAACAGCCACGTCATCAGTGCATGCGCAGTCACGTGATCAGTGCATGATAGCCACGTGATCAGTCGTGCACAGTCCCCATGATCAGCGCCTGTCAGTCACTGATCATTGCCTGATAAACACGTGATCAGTGCATGATGAGCCATGTGATCAGTGCCCGATCAGCCACGTCATCAGTGCATGCGCAGTCACGTCATCAGTGCATGATAGCCACGTGATCAGTGCATGCTCAGTCACGTGATCTGGACTTGATCAGCCACGTGATCAGTGCCTGCAGAGTCACGTGATCAGGGCCTGCTGAGCTGCGTGATTCCTGCCGCTCATCTGCATGACAATTTGAGCTGCGTGATTCCTGTCGGCTCATCTGCTTGACAATTGCCAGCTGAGCTGCGTGATTCCTGCCTGGTCACGTGCTTGATTATTGCCAATTGAGCAGCATGATTCGTCACTGCTGAGCTCCATGCTTATTGCCTGCTGATTGCGTGGTTCGTGTCTGCTCAGCTCTTTGAGTATTGCCTCCTGAGGTCCCTGTTCGGTCGCTACCTGCAGGGGACCAGCCCCAACTGATCCAGGGTATTCGAAGGAGAGATGGCCTAGGCGACTATTTATATGCTAATCAGAGATGTCAAGAATAATAGTATGAGGAAAGCTCAGTAGGAAAATTCGGTGGAGAAAAGAGACTGAGTAGCTTGGTTTACGCGGAAGACCAATCAAACTTCAAGACAAGAAGTTTGCACCACTTACGTAGGCCGCAGGCGCCCTCTCGAATAGCGAAAGGTGCCTCACCCTGGACACCTTCTCGAGTGGGTCTTAGCAGCCCAGGCATAATTAGTAAGCGTGGTGGATTCCACGCTCCAGATGGAGACTCAGCTGGAAGTTAAAGGGAAGAATGACAAGGAACTTTATGAATTGGAGCTGTAAGTTAACTCTTTGACAGAGAAAGCGAGATGGTGGTGGGGGACAGCCCCCAGTGAAATCAGAGGTGAGAGCACAAAGCAATACAGTAGGCAGACTCCGGTTTTTTTGGGGGAGATGCTCGAGAATATCCGGGTGGACTCCTGAGGCTCGATCCCGCATTTGCGTATGCCGAGCCTCCTTCCTCATGACCTTTGTCAAGAGTGGAATGCCTCCCCGGCTCCCGGCACATGATCAGTGCATGCTCAGTCACGATATCAGTGCCTGCTCAGCCACGTGATCACTGGCCGGCACAGTCACGTGATCAGCGCCCTCTCGATCCCGTGATCACCGTATGATAAACCGTGATCAGTGACGACCAGCCGTGAGTCACTGCGCGGTCAGGTGGTCAGTTCCTGATCAGCCACCTGATCAGTGCGTGCACAGTCCCTGATCGGCGCCTGTCGGTCACTGATCACTGCCTGATAAACGCGTGATCAGTGCCCGATCAGCCACGTCATCAGTGCATGCGCAGTCACGTCATCAGTGCATGATAGCCACGTGATCAGTGCATGCTCAGTCACGTGATCTGGACTTGATCAGCCACGTGATCAGTGCCTGCAGAGTCACGTGATCAGGGCCTGCTGAGCTCGTGATTCTGCCGGCTCATCTGCATGACAATTGCCAGCTGAGCTGCGTGATTCCTGCCTGGTCACGTGCTTGATTAGTGCCAGTTGAGCAGCATGATTCGTCACTGCTGAGCTCCATGCTTATTGCCTGCTGATTGCGTGGTTCGTGTCTGCTCAGCTCTTTGAGTATTGCCTCCTGAGGTCCCTGTTCGGTCGCCACCTGCCGGGACCAGCCCCAACTGATCCAGGGTATTCGAAGGAGAGATGGCCTAGGCGACTATTTATATGCTAATCAGAGATGTCAAGAATAATAGTATGAGGAGAGCTCAGTAGGAAAATTCGGTGGAGAAAAGAGACTGAGTAGCTTGGTTTACGGGAAGACCAATCAAACTTCAAGACAAGAAGTTTGCACCACTTACGTAGGCCACAGGCGCCCTCTCGAATAGCGAAAGGTGCCTCACCCTAGACACCTTCTCGAGTGGGACTTAGCAGCCCAGGCATAATTAGTAAGCGTGGTGGGTTCCGCGCTCCAGATGGAGACTCAGCTGGAAGTTAAAGGGAAGAATGACAAGGAACTTTATGAATTGGAGCTGTAAGTTAACTCTTTGACAGAGAGAGCGAGATGGTGGTAGGGGACAGCCCCCAGTGAAATCAGAGGTGAGAGCACAAAGCAATACAGTAGGCAGACTCCGGTTTTTGGGGGAGATGCTCGAGAACATCCGGGTGGACTCCTGAGGCTCGATCCCGCATTTGCGTATGCCGAGCCTCCTTCCTCATGACCTTTGTCCAGAGTGGAATGCCTCCCGGCTCCCGGCACATGATCAGTGCATGCTCAGTCACGATATCAGTGCCTGCTCAGCCACGTGATCACTGACGGCACAGTCACGTGATCAGCGCCTCTCAGTCACGTGATCACCGTATGATAAACGCGTGATCAGTGAACGACCAGCCACGTGATCACTGCATGCGCGGTCAGGTGGTCAGTTCCTGATCAGCCACCTGATCAGTGCGTGCACAGTCCCTGATCAGCGCCTGTCAGTCACTGATCACTGCCTGATAAACACGTGATCAGTGCCGAACAGCCACGTCATCAGTGCATGCGCAGTCACGTGATCAGTGCATGATAGCCACGTGATCAGTGCGTGCACAGTCCCATGATCAGCTCCTGACAGTCACTGATCATTGCCTGATAAACACGTGATCAGTGCATGATGAGCCATGTGATCAGTGCCCGATCAGCCACGTCATCAGTACATGCACAGTCACGTCATCAGTGCATGATAGCCACGTGATCAGTGCATGCTCAGTCACGTGATCTGGACTTGATCAGCCACGTGATCAGTGCCTGCAGAGTCACGTGATCAGGGCCTGCTGAGCTGCGTGATTCCTGCCGGCTCATCTGCATGACAATTGCCAGCTGAGCTGCGTGATTCCTGTCGGCTCATCTGCTTGACAATTGCCAGCTGAGCTGCGTGATCCTGCCTGGGTCACTGCTGAGCTCCATGCTTATTGCCTGCTGATTGCGTGGTTCGTGTCTGCTCAGCTCTTTGAGTATTGCCTCCTGAGGTCCCTGTTCGGTCGCCACCTGCCGGGGACCAGCCCCAACTGATCCAGGGTATTCGAAGGAGAGATGGCCTAGGCGACTATTTATATGCTAATCAGAGATGTCAAGAATAATAGTATGAGGAGAGCTCAGTAGGAAAATTCGGTGGAGAAAAGAGACTGAGTAGCTTGGTTTACGCGGAAGACCAATCAAACTTCAAGACAAGAAGTTTGCACCACTTACGTAGGCCGCAGGCGCCTCTCGAATAGCGAAAGGTGCCTCACCCTAGACACCTTCTCGAGTGGGTCTTAGCAGCCCAGGCATAATTAGTAAGCGTGGTGGGTTCCGCGCTCCAGATGGAGACTCAGCTGGAAGTTAAAGGGAAGAATGACAAGGAACTTTATGAATTGGAGCTGTAAGTTAACTCTTTGACAGAGAGAGCGAGATGGTGGTGGGGGACAGCCCCCAGTGAAATCAGAGGTGAGAGCACAAAGCAATACAGTAGGCAGACTCCGGTTTTTGGGGGGAGATGCTCGAGAACATCCGGGTGGACTCCTGAGGCTCGATCCCGCATTTGCGTATGCCGAGCCTCCTTCCTCATGACCTTTGTCCAGAGTGGAATGCCTCCCGGCTCCCGGCACATGATCAGTGCATGCTCAGTCACGATATCAGTGCCTGCTCAGCCACGTGATCACTGACGGCACAGTCACGTGATCAGCGCCTCTCAGTCACGTGATCACCGTATGATAAACACGTGATCAGTGAGCGACCAGCCACGTGATCACTGCATGCGCGGTCAGGTGGTCAGTTCCTGATCAGCCACCTGATCAGTGCGTGCACAGTCCCCTGATCAGCGCCTGTCAGTCACTGATCACTGCCTGATAAACCCGTGATCAGTGCCCGAACAGCCACGTCATCAGTGCATGCGCAGTCACGTGATCAGTGCATGATAGCCACGTGATCAGTGCGTGCACAGTCACATGATCAGTGCCTGATAGCCACGTGATCAGTGCATGATGAGCCATGTGATCAGTGCCCGATCAGCCACGTGATCAGTGCATGCGCAGTCACGTCATCAGTGCATGATAGCCACGTGATCAGTGCCTGCTCAGTCACGTGATCTGGACTTGATCAGCCACGTGATCAGTGCCTCCAGAGTCACATGATCAGGGCCTGCTGAGCTGCGTGATTCCTGTCGGCTCATCTGCTTGACAATTGCCAGCTGAGCTGCGTGATTCCTGCCTGGTCACGTGCTTGATTATTGACAGTTGAGCAGCATGATTCGTCACTGCTGAGCTCCATGCTTATTGCCTGCTGATTGCGTGGTTCGTGTCTGCTCAGCTCTTTGAGTATTGCCTCCTGAGGTCCCTGTTCGGTCGCCACCTGCCGGGGACCAGCCCCATCTGATCCAGGGTATTCGAAGGAGAGATGGCCTAGGCGACTATTTATATGCTAATCAGAGATGTCAAGAATAATAGTATGAGGAGAGCTCAGTAGGAAAATTCGGTGGAGAAAAGAGACTGAGTAGCTTGGTTTACGCGGAAGACCAATCAAACTTCAAGACAAGAAGTTTGCACCACTTACGTAGGCCGCAGGCGCCCTCTCGAATAGCGAAAGGTGCCTCACCCTAGACACCTTCTCGAGTGGGTCTTAGCAGCCCAGGCATAATTAGTAAGCGTGGTGGGTTCCGCGCTCCAGATGGAGACTCAGCTGGAAGTTAAAGGGAAGAATGACAAGGAACTTTATGAATTGGAGCTGTAAGTTAACTCTTTGACAGAGAGAGCGAGATGGTGGTGGGGGACAGCCCCAGTGAAATCAGAGGTGAGAGCACAAAGCAATACAGTAGGCAGACTCCGGTTTTTTGGGGGGAGATGCTCGAGAACATCCGGGTGGACTCCTGAGGCTCGATCCCGCATTTGCGTATGCCGAGCCTCCTTCCTCATGACCTTTGTCCAGAGTGGAATGCCTCCCCGGCTCCCGGCACATGATCAGTGCATGCTCAGTCACGATATCAGTGCCTGCTCAGCCACGTGATCACTGACGGCACAGTCACGTGATCAGCGCCTCTCAGTCACGTGATCGTATGATAAACACGTGATCAGTGAACGACCAGCCACGTGATCACTGCATGCGCGGTCAGGTGGTCAGTTCCTGATCAGCCACCTGATCAGTGCGTGCACAGTCCCCTGATCAGCGCCTGTCAGTCACTGATCACTGCCTGATAAACACGTGATCAGTGCCCGAACAGCCACGTCATCAGTGCATGCGCAGTCACGTGATCAGTGCATGATAGCCACGTGATCAGTGCGTGCACAGTCCCATGATCAGCGCCTGTCAGTCACTGATCATTGCCTGATAAACACGTGATCAGTGCATGATGAGCCATGTGATCAGTGCCCGATCAGCCACGTCATCAGTGCATGCGCAGTCACGTCATCAGTGCATGATAGCCACGTGATCAGTGCATGCTCAGTCACGTGATCTGGACTTGATCAGCCACGTGATCAGTGCCTGCAGAGTCACGTGATCAGGGCCTGCTGAGCTGCGTGATTCCTGCCGGCTCATCTGCATGACAATTGCCAGCTGAGCTGCGTGATTCCTGTCGGCTCATCTGCTTGACAATTGCCAGCTGAGCTGCGTGATTCCTGCCTGGTCACGTGCTTGATTATTGCCAGTTGAGCAGCATGATTCGTCACTGCTGAGCTCCATGCTTATTGCCTGCTGATTGCGTGGTTCGTGTCTGCTCAGCTCTTTGAGTATTGCCTCCTGAGGTCCCTGTTCGGTCGCCACCTGCCGGGGACCAGCCCCAACTGATCCAGGGTATTCGAAGGAGAGATGGCCTAGGCGACTATTTATATGCTAATCAGAGATGTCAAGAATAATAGTATGAGGAGAGCTCAGTAGGAAAATTCGGTGGAGAAAAGAGACTGAGTAGCTTGGTTTACGCGGAAGACCAATCAAACTTCAAGACAAGAAGTTTGCACCACTTACGTAGGCCGCAGGCGCCCTCTCGAATAGCGAAAGGTGCCTCACCCTAGACACCTTCTCGAGTGGGTCTTAGCAGCCCAGGCATAATTAGTAAGCGTGGTGGGTTCCGCGCTCCAGATGGAGACTCAGCTGGAAGTTAAAGGGAAGAATGACAAGGAACTTTATGAATTGGAGCTGTAAGTTAACTCTTTGACAGAGAGAGCGAGATGGTGGTGGGGGACAGCCCCCAGTGAAATCAGAGGTGAGAGCACAAAGCAATACAGTAGGCAGACTCCGGTTTTTTGGGGGAGATGCTCGAGAACATCCGGGTGGACTCCTGAGGCTCGATCCCGCATTTGCGTATGCCGAGCCTCCTTCCTCATGACCTTTGTCCAGAGTGGAATGCCTCCCCGGCTCCCGGCACATGATCAGTGCATGCTCAGTCACGATATCAGTGCCTGCTCAGCCACGTGATCACTGACGGCACAGTCACGTGATCAGCGCCTCTCAGTCACGTGATCACCGTATGATAAACACGTGATCAGTGAACGACCAGCCACGTGATCACTGCATGCGCGGTCAGGTGGTCAGTTCCTGATCAGCCACCTGATCAGTGCGTGCACAGTCCCCTGATCAGCGCCTGTCAGTCATCTGATCATCTGCACGTGATCAGTGCACGTGATCAGTGCGTGATCAGTGCCCGTGATCAGCCACGTGATCAGTGCATGATGCATGTGATCAGTGCAGTGATCAGTGCATAGCCACGTGATCAGTGCGTGCACAGTCCCATGATCAGCGCCTG
The DNA here is from genome assembly GCF_032452875.1 of Bos javanicus. NCBI lineage: Eukaryota > Metazoa > Chordata > Mammalia > Artiodactyla > Bovidae > Bos > Bos javanicus. Next base: position 78,790 of record NW_026894731.1, on the reverse strand, counting down.
TCAGTCACTGATCATTGCCTGATAAACACGTGATCAGTGCATGATGAGCCATGTGATCAGTGCCCGATCAGCCACGTCATCAGTGCATGCGCAGTCACGTCATCAGTGCATGATAGCCACGTGATCAGTGCATGCTCAGTCACGTGATCTGGACTTGATCAGCCACGTGATCAGTGCCTGCAGAGTCACGTGATCAGGGCCTGCTGAGCTGCGTGATTCCTGCCGGCTCATCTGCATGACAATTGCCAGCTGAGCTGCGTGATTCCTGTCGGCTCATCTGCTTGACAATTGCCAGCTGAGCTGCGTGATTCCTGCCTGGTCACGTGCTTGATTATTGCCAGTTGAGCAGCATGATTCGTCACTGCTGAGCTCCATGCTTATTGCCTGCTGATTGCGTGGTTCGTGTCTGCTCAGCTCTTTGAGTATTGCCTCCTGAGGTCCCTGTTCGGTCGCCACCTGCCGGGGACCAGCCCCAACTGATCCAGGGTATTCGAAGGAGAGATGGCCTAGGCGACTATTTATATGCTAATCAGAGATGTCAAGAATAATAGTATGAGGAGAGCTCAGTAGGAAAATTCGGTGGAGAAAAGAGACTGAGTAGCTTGGTTTACGCGGAAGACCAATCAAACTTCAAGACAAGAAGTTTGCACCACTTACGTAGGCCGCAGGCGCCCTCTCGAATAGCGAAAGGTGCCTCACCCTAGACACCTTCTCGAGTGGGTCTTAGCAGCCCAGGCATAATTAGTAAGCGTGGTGGGTTCCGCGCTCCAGATGGAGACTCAGCTGGAAGTTAAAGGGAAGAATGACAAGGAACTTTATGAATTGGAGCTGTAAGTTAACTCTTTGACAGAGAGAGCGAGATGGTGGTGGGGGACAGCCCCCAGTGAAATCAGAGGTGAGAGCACAAAGCAATACAGTAGGCAGACTCCGGTTTTTTGGGGGGGAGATGCTCGAGAACATCCGGGTGGACTCCTGAGGCTCGATCCCGCATTTGCGTATGCCGAGCCTCCTTCCTCATGACCTTTGTCCAGAGTGGAATGCCTCCCCGGCTCCCGGCACATGATCAGTGCATGCTCAGTCACGATATCAGTGCCTGCTCAGCCACGTGATCACTGACGGCACAGTCACGTGATCAGCGCCTCTCAGTCACGTGATCACCGTATGATAAACACGTGATCAGTGAGCGACCAGCCACGTGATCACTGCATGCGCGGTCAGGTGGTCAGTTCCTGATCAGCCACCTGATCAGTGCGTGCACAGTCCCCTGATCAGCGCCTGTCAGTCACTGATCACTGCCTGATAAACACGTGATCAGTGCCCGAACAGCCACGTCATCAGTGCATGCGCAGTCACGTGATCAGTGCATGATAGCCACGTGATCAGTGCGTGCACAGTCCCATGATCAGCGCCTGTCAGTCACTGATCATTGCCTGATAAACACGTGATCAGTGCATGATGAGCCATGTGATCAGTGCCCGATCAGCCACGTCATCAGTGCATGCGCAGTCACGTCATCAGTGCATGATAGCCACGTGATCAGTGCATGCTCAGTCACGTGATCTGGACTTGATCAGCCACGTGATCAGTGCCTGCAGAGTCACGTGATCAGGGCCTGCTGAGCTGCGTGATTCCTGCCGGCTCATCTGCTTGACAATTGCCAGCTGAGCTGCGTGATTCCTGCCTGGTCACGTGCTTGATTATTGCCAGTTGAGCAGCATGATTCGTCACTGCTGAGCTCCATGCTTATTGCCTGCTGATTGCGTGGTTCGTGTCTGCTCAGCTCTTTGAGTATTGCCTCCTGAGGTCCCTGTTCGGTCGCCACCTGCCGGGGACCAGCCCCAACTGATCCAGGGTATTCGAAGGAGAGATGGCCTAGGCGACTATTTATATGCTAATCAGAGATGTCAAGAATAATAGTATGAGGAGAGCTCAGTAGGAAAATTCGGTGGAGAAAAGAGACTGAGTAGCTTGGTTTACGCGGAAGACCAATCAAACTTCAAGACAAGAAGTTTGCACCACTTACGTAGGCCGCAGGCGCCCTCTCGAATAGCGAAAGGTGCCTCACCCTAGACACCTTCTCGAGTGGGTCTTAGCAGCCCAGGCATAATTAGTAAGCGTGGTGGGTTCCGCGCTCCAGATGGAGACTCAGCTGGAAGTTAAAGGGAAGAATGACAAGGAACTTTATGAATTGGAGCTGTAAGTTAACTCTTTGACAGAGAGAGCGAGATGGTGGTGGGGGACAGCCCCCAGTGAAATCAGAGGTGAGAGCACAAAGCAATACAGTAGGCAGACTCCGGTTTTTTGGGGGGAGATGCTCGAGAACATCCGGGTGGACTCCTGAGGCTCGATCCCGCATTTGCGTATGCCGAGCCTCCTTCCTCATGACCTTTGTCCAGAGTGGAATGCCTCCCCGGCTCCCGGCACATGATCAGTGCATGCTCAGTCACGATATCAGTGCCTGCTCAGCCACGTGATCACTGACGGCACAGTCACGTGATCAGCGCCTCTCAGTCACGTGATCACCGTATGATAAACACGTGATCAGTGAACGACCAGCCACGTGATCACTGCATGCGCGGTCAGGTGGTCAGTTCCTGATCAGCCACCTGATCAGTGCGTGCACAGTCCCCTGATCAGCGCCTGTCAGTCACTGATCACTGCCTGATAAACACGTGATCAGTGCCCGAACAGCCACGTCATCAGTGCATGCGCAGTCACGTGATCAGTGCATGATAGCCACGTGATCAGTGCGTGCACAGTCCCATGATCAGCGCCTGTCAGTCACTGATCATTGCCTGATAAACACGTGATCAGTGCATGATGAGCCATGTGATCAGTGCCCGATCAGCCACGTCATCAGTGCATGCGCAGTCACGTCATCAGTGCATGATAGCCACGTGATCAGTGCATGCTCAGTCACGTGATCTGGACTTGATCAGCCACGTGATCAGTGCCTGCAGAGTCACGTGATCAGGGCCTGCTGAGCTGCGTGATTCCTGCCGGCTCATCTGCATGACAATTGCCAGCTGAGCTGCGTGATTCCTGTCGGCTCATCTGCTTGACAATTGCCAGCTGAGCTGCGTGATTCCTGCCTGGTCACGTGCTTGATTATTGCCAGTTGAGCAGCATGATTCGTCACTGCTGAGCTCCATGCTTATTGCCTGCTGATTGCGTGGTTCGTGTCTGCTCAGCTCTTTGAGTATTGCCTCCTGAGGTCCCTGTTCGGTCGCCACCTGCCGGGGACCAGCCCCAACTGATCCAGGGTATTCGAAGGAGAGATGGCCTAGGCGACTATTTATATGCTAATCAGAGATGTCAAGAATAATAGTATGAGGAGAGCTCAGTAGGAAAATTCGGTGGAGAAAAGAGACTGAGTAGCTTGGTTTACGCGGAAGACCAATCAAACTTCAAGACAAGAAGTTTGCACCACTTACGTAGGCCGCAGGCGCCCTCTCGAATAGCGAAAGGTGCCTCACCCTAGACACCTTCTCGAGTGGGTCTTAGCAGCCCAGGCATAATTAGTAAGCGTGGTGGGTTCCGCGCTCCAGATGGAGACTCAGCTGGAAGTTAAAGGGAAGAATGACAAGGAACTTTATGAATTGGAGCTGTAAGTTAACTCTTTGACAGAGAGAGCGAGATGGTGGTGGGGGACAGCCCCCAGTGAAATCAGAGGTGAGAGCACAAAGCAATACAGTAGGCAGACTCCGGTTTTTGGGGGGAGATGCTCGAGAACATCCGGGTGGACTCCTGAGGCTCGATCCCGCATTTGCGTATGCCGAGCCTCCTTCCTCATGACCTTTGTCCAGAGTGGAATGCCTCCCCGGCTCCCGGCACATGATCAGTGCATGCTCAGTCACGATATCAGTGCCTGCTCAGCCACGTGATCACTGACGGCACAGTCACGTGATCAGCGCCTCTCAGTCACGTGATCACCGTATGATAAACACGTGATCAGTGAACGACCAGCCACGTGATCACTGCATGCGCGGTCAGGTGGTCAGTTCCTGATCAGCCACCTGATCAGTGCGTGCACAGTCCCCTGATCAGCGCCTGTCAGTCACTGATCACTGCCTGATAAACACGTGATCAGTGCCCGAACAGCCACGTCATCAGTGCATGCGCAGTCACGTGATCAGTGCATGATAGCCACGTGATCAGAGCGTGCACAGTCCCATGATCAGCGCCTGTCAGTCACTGATCATTGCCTGATAAACACGTGATCAGTGCATGATGAGCCATGTGATCAGTGCCCGATCAGCCACGTCATCAGTGCATGCGCAGTCACGTCGTCAGTGCATGATAGCCACGTGATCAGTGCATGCTCAGTCACGTGATCTGGACTTGATCAGCCACGTGATCAGTGCCTGCAGAGTCACGTGATCAGGGCCTGCTGAGCTGCGTGATTCCTGTCGGCTCATCTGCTTGACAATTGCCAGCTGAGCTGCGTGATTCCTGCCTGGTCACGTGCTTGATTATTGCCAGTTGAGCAGCATGATTCGTCACTGCTGAGCTCCATGCTTATTGCCTGCTGATTGCGTGGTTCGTGTCTGCTCAGCTCTTTGAGTATTGCCTCCTGAGGTCCCTGTTCGGTCGCCACCTGCCGGGGACCAGCCCCAACTGATCCAGGGTATTCGAAGGAGAGATGGCCTAGGCGACTATTTATATGCTAATCAGAGATGTCAAGAATAATAGTATGAGGAGAGCTCAGTAGGAAAATTCGGTGGAGAAAAGAGACTGAGTAGCTTGGTTTACGCGGAAGACCAATCAAACTTCAAGACAAGAAGTTTGCACCACTTACGTAGGCCGCAGGCGCCCTCTCGAATAGCGAAAGGTGCCTCACCCTAGACACCTTCTCGAGTGGGTCTTAGCAGCCCAGGCATAATTAGTAAGCGTGGTGGGTTCCGCGCTCCAGATGGAGACTCAGCTGGAAGTTAAAGGGAAGAATGACAAGGAACTTTATGAATTGGAGCTGTAAGTTAACTCTTTGACAGAGAGAGCGAGATGGTGGTGGGGGACAGCCCCCAGTGAAATCAGAGGTGAGAGCACAAAGCAATACAGTAGGCAGACTCCGGTTTTTTGGGGGGAGATGCTCGAGAACATCCGGGTGGACTCCTGAGGCTCGATCCCGCATTTGCGTATGCCGAGCCTCCTTCCTCATGACCTTTGTCCAGAGTGGAATGCCTCCCCGGCTCCCGGCACATGATCAGTGCATGCTCAGTCACGATATCAGTGCCTGCTCAGCCACGTGATCACTGACGGCACAGTCACGTGATCAGCGCCTCTCAGTCACGTGATCACCGTATGATAAACACGTGATCAGTGAACGACCAGCCACGTGATCACTGCATGCGCGGTCAGGTGGTCAGTTCCTGATCAGCCACCTGATCAGTGCGTGCACAGTCCCCTGATCAGCGCCTGTCAGTCACTGATCACTGCCTGATAAACACGTGATCAGTGCCCGAACAGCCACGTCATCAGTGCATGCGCAGTCACGTGATCAGTGCATGATAGCCACGTGATCAGTGCGTGCACAGTCCCATGATCAGCGCCTGTCAGTCACTGATCATTGCCTGATAAACACGTGATCAGTGCATGATGAGCCATGTGATCAGTGCCCGATCAGCCACGTCATCAGTGCATGCGCAGTCACGTCATCAGTGCATGATAGCCACGTGATCAGTGCATGCTCAGTCACGTGATCTGGACTTGATCAGCCACGTGATCAGTGCCTGCAGAGTCACGTGATCAGGGCCTGCTGAGCTGCGTGATTCCTGCCGGCTCATCTGCATGACAATTGCCAGCTGAGCTGCGTGATTCCTGTCGGCTCATCTGCTTGACAATTGCCAGCTGAGCTGCGTGATTCCTGCCTGGTCACGTGCTTGATTATTGCCAGTTGAGCAGCATGATTCGTCACTGCTGAGCTCCATGCTTATTGCCTGCTGATTGCGTGGTTCGTGTCTGCTCAGCTCTTTGAGTATTGCCTCCTGAGGTCCCTGTTCGGTCGCCACCTGCCGGGGACCAGCCCCAACTGATCCAGGGTATTCGAAGGAGAGATGGCCTAGGCGACTATTTATATGCTAATCAGAGATGTCAAGAATAATAGTATGAGGAGAGCTCAGTAGGAAAATTCGGTGGAGAAAAGAGACTGAGTAGCTTGGTTTACGCGGAAGACCAATCAAACTTCAAGACAAGAAGTTTGCACCACTTACGTAGGCCGCAGGCGCCCTCTCGAATAGCGAAAGGTGCCTCACCCTAGACACCTTCTCGAGTGGGTCTTAGCAGCCCAGGCATAATTAGTAAGCGTGGTGGGTTCCGCGCTCCAGATGGAGACTCAGCTGGAAGTTAAAGGGAAGAATGACAAGGAACTTTATGAATTGGAGCTGTAAGTTAACTCTTTGACAGAGAGAGCGAGATGGTGGTGGGGGACAGCCCCCAGTGAAATCAGAGGTGAGAGCACAAAGCAATACAGTAGGCAGACTCCGGTTTTTTTGGGGGAGATGCTCGAGAACATCCGGGTGGACTCCTGAGGCTCGATCCCGCATTTGCGTATGCCGAGCCTCCTTCCTCATGACCTTTGTCCAGAGTGGAATGCCTCCCCGGCTCCCGGCACATGATCAGTGCATGCTCAGTCACGATATCAGTGCCTGCTCAGCCACGTGATCACTGACGGCACAGTCACGTGATCAGCGCCTCTCAGTCACGTGATCACCGTATGATAAACACGTGATCAGTGAACGACCAGCCACGTGATCACTGCATGCGCGGTCAGGTGGTCAGTTCCTGATCAGCCACCTGATCAGTGCGTGCACAGTCCCCTGATCAGCGCCTGTCAGTCACTGATCACTGCCTGATAAACACGTGATCAGTGCCCGAACAGCCACGTCATCAGTGCATGCGCAGTCACGTGATCAGTGCATGATAGCCACGTGATCAGTGCGTGCACAGTCCCATGATCAGCGCCTGTCAGTCACTGATCATTGCCTGATAAACACGTGATCAGTGCATGATGAGCCATGTGATCAGTGCCCGATCAGCCACGTCATCAGTGCATGCGCAGTCACGTCATCAGTGCATGATAGCCACGTGATCAGTGCATGCTCAGTCACGTGATCTGGACTTGATCAGCCACGTGATCAGTGCCTGCAGAGTCACGTGATCAGGGCCTGCTGAGCTGCGTGATTCCTGTCGGCTCATCTGCTTGACAATTGCCAGCTGAGCTGCGTGATTCCTGCCTGGTCACGTGCTTGATTATTGCCAGTTGAGCAGCATGATTCGTCACTGCTGAGCTCCATGCTTATTGCCTGCTGATTGCGTGGTTCGTGTCTGCTCAGCTCTTTGAGTATTGCCTCCTGAGGTCCCTGTTCGGTCGCCACCTGCCGGGGACCAGCCCCAACTGATCCAGGGTATTCGAAGGAGAGATGGCCTAGGCGACTATTTATATGCTAATCAGAGATGTCAAGAATAATAGTATGAGGAGAGCTCAGTAGGAAAATTCGGTGGAGAAAAGAGACTGAGTAGCTTGGTTTACGCGGAAGACCAATCAAACTTCAAGACAAGAAGTTTGCACCACTTACGTAGGCCGCAGGCGCCCTCTCGAATAGCGAAAGGTGCCTCACCCTAGACACCTTCTCGAGTGGGTCTTAGCAGCCCAGGCATAATTAGTAAGCGTGGTGGGTTCCGCGCTCCAGATGGAGACTCAGCTGGAAGTTAAAGGGAAGAATGACAAGGAACTTTATGAATTGGAGCTGTAAGTTAACTCTTTGACAGAGAGAGCGAGATGGTGGTGGGGGACAGCCCCCAGTGAAATCAGAGGTGAGAGCACAAAGCAATACAGTAGGCAGACTCCGGTTTTTTTGGGGGGAGATGCTCGAGAACATCCGGGTGGACTCCTGAGGCTCGATCCCGCATTTGCGTATGCCGAGCCTCCTTCCTCATGACCTTTGTCCAGAGTGGAATGCCTCCCCGGCTCCCGGCACATGATCAGTGCATGCTCAGTCACGATATCAGTGCCTGCTCAGCCACGTGATCACTGACGGCACAGTCACGTGATCAGCGCCTCTCAGTCACGTGATCACCGTATGATAAACACGTGATCAGTGAACGACCAGCCACGTGATCACTGCATGCGCGGTCAGGTGGTCAGTTCCTGATCAGCCACCTGATCAGTGCGTGCACAGTCCCCTGATCAGCGCCTGTCAGTCACTGATCACTGCCTGATAAACACGTGATCAGTGCCCGAACAGCCACGTCATCAGTGCATGCGCAGTCACGTGATCAGTGCATGATAGCCACGTGATCAGTGCGTGCACAGTCCCATGATCAGCGCCTGTCAGTCACTGATCATTGCCTGATAAACACGTGATCAGTGCATGATGAGCCATGTGATCAGTGCCCGATCAGCCACGTCATCAGTGCATGCGCAGTCACGTCATCAGTGCATGATAGCCACGTGATCAGTGCATGCTCAGTCACGTGATCTGGACTTGATCAGCCACGTGATCAGTGCCTGCAGAGTCACGTGATCAGGGCCTGCTGAGCTGCGTGATTCCTGCCGGCTCATCTGCATGACAATTGCCAGCTGAGCTGCGTGATTCCTGTCGGCTCATCTGCTTGACAATTGCCAGCTGAGCTGCGTGATTCCTGCCTGGTCACGTGCTTGATTATTGCCAGTTGAGCAGCATGATTCGTCACTGCTGAGCTCCATGCTTATTGCCTGCTGATTGCGTGGTTCGTGTCTGCTCAGCTCTTTGAGTATTGCCTCCTGAGGTCCCTGTTCGGTCGCCACCTGCCGGGGACCAGCCCCAACTGATCCAGGGTATTCGAAGGAGAGATGGCCTAGGCGACTATTTATATGCTAATCAGAGATGTCAAGAATAATAGTATGAGGAGAGCTCAGTAGGAAAATTCGGTGGAGAAAAGAGACTGAGTAGCTTGGTTTACGCGGAAGACCAATCAAACTTCAAGACAAGAAGTTTGCACCACTTACGTAGGCCGCAGGCGCCCTCTCGAATAGCGAAAGGTGCCTCACCCTAGACACCTTCTCGAGTGGGTCTTAGCAGCCCAGGCATAATTAGTAAGCGTGGTGGGTTCCGCGCTCCAGATGGAGACTCAGCTGGAAGTTAAAGGGAAGAATGACAAGGAACTTTATGAATTGGAGCTGTAAGTTAACTCTTTGACAGAGAGAGCGAGATGGTGGTGGGGGACAGCCCCCAGTGAAATCAGAGGTGAGAGCACAAAGCAATACAGTAGGCAGACTCCGGTTTTTTTGGGGGGAGATGCTCGAGAACATCCGGGTGGACTCCTGAGGCTCGATCCCGCATTTGCGTATGCCGAGCCTCCTTCCTCATGACCTTTGTCCAGAGTGGAATGCCTCCCCGGCTCCCGGCACATGATCAGTGCATGCTCAGTCACGATATCAGTGCCTGCTCAGCCACGTGATCACTGACGGCACAGTCACGTGATCAGCGCCTCTCAGTCACGTGATCACCCTATGATAAACACGTGATCAGTGAACGACCAGCCACGTGATCACTGCATGCGCGGTCAGGTGGTCGGTTCCTGATCAGCCACCTGATCAGTACGTGCACAGTCCCCTGATCAGCGCCTGTCAGTCACTGATCACTGCCTGATAAACACGTGATCAGTGCCCGAACAGCCACGTCATCAGTGCATGCGCAGTCACGTGATCAGTGCATGATAGCCACGTGATCAGTGCGTGCACAGTCCCATGATCAGCGCCTGTCAGTCACTGATCATTCCCTGATAAACACGTGATCAGTGCATGATGAGCCATGTGATCAGTGCCCGATCAGCCACGTCATCAGTGCATGCGCAGTCACGTCATCAATGCATGATAGCCACGTGATCAGTGCATGCTCAGTCACGTGATCTGGACTTGATCAGCCACGTGATCAGTGCCTGCAGAGTCACGTGATCAGGGCCTGCTGAGCTGCGTGATTCCTGCCAGCTCATCTGCTTGACAATTGCCAGCTGAGCTGCGTGATTCCTGCCTGGTCACGTGCTTGATTGTTGCCAGTTGAGCAGCATGATTCGTCACTGCTGAGCTCCATGCTTATTGCCTGCTGATTGCGTGGTTCGTGTCTGCTCAGCTCTTTGAGTATTGCCTCCTGAGGTCCCTGTTCGGTCGCCACCTGCCGGGGACCAGCCCCAACTGATCCAGGGTATTCGAAGGAGAGATGGCCTAGGCGACTATTTATATGCTAATCAGAGATGTCAAGAATAATAGTATGAGGAGAGCTCAGTAGGAAAATTCGGTGGAGAAAAGAGACTGAGTAGCTTGGTTTACGCGGAAGACCAATCAAACTTCAAGACAAGAAGTTTGCACCACTTACGTAGGCCGCAGGCGCCCTCTCGAATAGCGAAAGGTGCCTCACCCTAGACACCTTCTCGAGTGGGTCTTAGCAGCCCAGGCATAATTAGTAAGCGTGGTGGGTTCCGCGCTCCAGATGGAGACTCAGCTGGAAGTTAAAGGGAAGAATGACAAGGAACTTTATGAATTGGAGCTGTAAGTTAACTCTTTGACAGAGAGAGCGAGATGGTGGTGGGGGACAGCCCCCAGTGAAATCAGAGGTGAGAGCACAAAGCAATACAGTAGGCAGACTCCGGTTTTTTTGGGGGGAGATGCTCGAGAACATCCGGATGGACTCCTGAGGCTCGATCCCGCATTTGCGTATGCCGAGCCTCCTTCCTCATGACCTTTGTCCAGAGTGGAATGCCTCCCCGGCTCCCGGCACATGATCAGTGCATGCTCAGTCACGATATCAGTGCCTGCTCAGCCACGTGATCACTGATGGCACAGTCACGTGATCAGCGCCTCTCAGTCACGTGATCACCCTATGATAAACACGTGATCAGTGAGCGACCAGCCACGTGATCACTGCATGCGCGGTCAGGTGGTCAGTTCCTGATCAGCCACCTGATCAGTGCGTGCACAGTCCCCTGATCAGCGCCTGTCAGTCACTGATCACTGCCTGATAAACACGTGATCAGTGCCCGAACAGCCACGTCATCAGTGCATGCGCAGTCACGTGATCAGTGCATGATAGCCACGTAATCAGTGCGTGCACAGTCCCATGATCAGCGCCTGTCAGTCACTGATCATTGCCTGATAAACACGTGATCAGTGCATGATGAGCCATGTGATCAGTGCCCGATCAGCCACGTCATCAGTGCATGCGCAGTCACGTCATCAGTGCATGATAGCCACGTGATCAGTGCATGCTCAGTCACGTGATCTGGACTTGATCAGCCACGTGATCAGTGCCTGCAGAGTCACGTGATCAGGGCCTGCTGATGCGTGATTCCTGCCGGCTCATCTGCATGACAATTCAGCTGAGCTGCGTGATTCCTGTCGGCTCATCTGCTTGACAATTGCCAGCTGAGCTGCGTGATTCCTGCCTGGTCACGTGCTTGATTATTGCCAGTTGAGCAGCATGATTCGTCACTGCTGAGCTCCATGCTTATTGCCTGCTGATTGCGTGGTTCGTGTCTGCTCAGCTCTTTGAGTATTGCCTCCTGAGGTCCCTGTTCGGTCGCCACCTGCCGGGGACCAGCCCCAACTGATCCAGGGTATTCGAAGGAGAGATGGCCTAGGCGACTATTTATATGCTAATCAGAGATGTCAAGAATAATAGTATGAGGAGAGCTCAGTAGGAAAATTCGGTGGAGAAAAGAGACTGAGTAGCTTGGTTTACGCGGAAGACCAATCAAACTTCAAGACAAGAAGTTTGCACCACTTACGTAGGCCGCAGGCGCCCTCTCGAATAGCGAAAGGTGCCTCACCCTAGACACCTTCTCGAGTGGGTCTTAGCAGCCCAGGCATAATTAGTAAGCGTGGTGGGTTCCGCGCTCCAGATGGAGACTCAGCTGGAAGTTAAAGGGAAGAATGACAAGGAACTTTATGAATTGGAGCTGTAAGTTAACTCTTTGACAGAGAGAGCGAGATGGTGGTGGGGGACAGCCCCCAGTGAAATCAGAGGTGAGAGCACAAAGCAATACAGTAGGCAGACTCCGGTTTTGGGGGAGATGCTCGAGAATATCCGGGTGGACTCCTGAGGCTCGATCCCGCATTTGCGTATGCCGAGCCTCCTTCCTCATGACCTTTGTCCAGAGTGGAATGCCTCCCCGGCTCCCGGCACATGATCAGTGCATGCTCAGTCACGATATCAGTGCCTGCTCAGCCACGTGATCACTGACGGCACAGTCACGTGATCAGCGCCTCTCAGTCACGTGATCACCGTATGATAAACACGTGATCAGTGAACGACCAGCCACGTGATCACTGCATGCGCGGTCAGGTGGTCAGTTCCTGATCAGCCACCTGATCAGTGCGTGCACAGTCCCCTGATCAGCGCCTGTCAGTCACTGATCACTGCCTGATAAACACGTGATCAGTGCCCGAACAGCCACGTCATCAGTGCATGCGCAGTCACGTGATCAGTGCATGATAGCCACGTGATCAGTGCGTGCACAGTCCCATGATCAGCGCCTGTCAGTCACTGATCATTGCCTGATAAACACGTGATCAGTGCATGATGAGCCATGTGATCAGTGCCCGATCAGCCACGTCATCAGTGCATGCGCAGTCACGTCATCAGTGCATGATAGCCACGTGATCAGTGCATGCTCAGTCACGTGATCTGGACTTGATCAGCCACGTGATCAGTGCCTGCAGAGTCACGTGATCAGGGCCTGCTGAGCTGCGTGATTCCTGCCGGCTCATCTGCTTGACAATTGCCAGCTGAGCTGCGTGATTCCTGCCTGGTCACGTGCTTGATTATTGCCAGTTGAGCAGCATGATTCGTCACTGCTGAGCTCCATGCTTATTGCCTGCTGATTGCGTGGTTCGTGTCTGCTCAGCTCTTTGAGTATTGCCTCCTGAGGTCCCTGTTCGGTCGCCACCTGCCGGGGACCAGCCCCAACTGATCCAGGGTATTCGAAGGAGAGATGGCCTAGGCGACTATTTATATGCTAATCAGAGATGTCAAGAATAATAGTATGAGGAGAGCTCAGTAGGAAAATTCGGTGGAGAAAAGAGACTGAGTAGCTTGGTTTACGCGGAAGACCAATCAAACTTCAAGACAAGAAGTTTGCACCACTTACGTAGGCCGCAGGCGCCCTCTCGAATAGCGAAAGGTGCCTCACCCTAGACACCTTCTCGAGTGGGTCTTAGCAGCCCAGGCATAATTAGTAAGCGTGGTGGGTTCCGCGCTCCAGATGGAGACTCAGCTGGAAGTTAAAGGGAAGAATGACAAGGAACTTTATGAATTGGAGCTGTAAGTTAACTCTTTGACAGAGAGAGCGAGATGGTGGTGGGGGACAGCCCCCAGTGAAATCAGAGGTGAGAGCACAAAGCAATACAGTAGGCAGACTCCGGTTTTTTGGGGGAGATGCTCGAGAATATCCGGGTGGACTCCTGAGGCTCGATCCCGCATTTGCGTATGCCGAGCCTCCTTCCTCATGACCTTTGTCCAGAGTGGAATGCCTCCCCGGCTCCCGGCACATGATCAGTGCATGCTCAGTCACGATATCAGTGCCTGCTCAGCCACGTGATCACTGACGGCACAGTCACGTGATCAGCGCCTCTCAGTCACGTGATCACCGTATGATAAACACGTGATCAGTGAACGACCAGCCACGTGATCACTGCATGCGCGGTCAGGTGGTCAGTTCCTGATCAGCCACCTGATCAGTGCGTGCACAGTCCCCTGATCAGCGCCTGTCAGTCACTGATCACTGCCTGATAAACACGTGATCAGTGCCCGAACAGCCACGTCATCAGTGCATGCGCAGTCACGTGATCAGTGCATGATAGCCACGTGATCAGTGCGTGCACAGTCCCATGATCAGCGCCTGTCAGTCACTGATCATTGCCTGATAAACACGTGATCAGTGCATGATGAGCCATGTGATCAGTGCCCGATCAGCCACGTCATCAGTGCATGCGCAGTCACGTCATCAGTGCATGATAGCCACGTGATCAGTGCATGCTCAGTCACGTGATCTGGACTTGATCAGCCACGTGATCAGTGCCTGCAGAGTCACGTGATCAGGGCCTGCTGAGCTGCGTGATTCCTGCCGGCTCATCTGCATGACAATTGCCAGCTGAGCTGCGTGATTCCTGTCGGCTCATCTGCTTGACAATTGCCAGCTGAGCTGCGTGATTCCTGCCTGGTCACGTGCTTGATTATTGCCAGTTGAGCAGCATGATTCGTCACTGCTGAGCTCCATGCTTATTGCCTGCTGATTGCGTGGTTCGTGTCTGCTCAGCTCTTTGAGTATTGCCTCCTGAGGTCCCTGTTCGGTCGCCACCTGCCGGGGACCAGCCCCAACTGATCCAGGGTATTCGAAGGAGAGATGGCCTAGGCGACTATTTATATGCTAATCAGAGATGTCAAGAATAATAGTATGAGGAGAGCTCAGTAGGAAAATTCGGTGGAGAAAAGAGACTGAGTAGCTTGGTTTACGCGGAAGACCAATCAAACTTCAAGACAAGAAGTTTGCACCACTTACGTAGGCCGCAGGCGCCCTCTCGAATAGCGAAAGGTGCCTCACCCTAGACACCTTCTCGAGTGGGTCTTAGCAGCCCAGGCATAATTAGTAAGCGTGGTGGGTTCCGCGCTCCAGATGGAGACTCAGCTGGAAGTTAAAGGGAAGAATGACAAGGAACTTTATGAATTGGAGCTGTAAGTTAACTCTTTGACAGAGAGAGCGAGATGGTGGTGGGGGACAGCCCCCAGTGAAATCAGAGGTGAGAGCACAAAGCAATACAGTAGGCAGACTCCGGTTTTTTGGGGGAGATGCTCGAGAATATCCGGGTGGACTCCTGAGGCTCGATCCCGCATTTGCGTATGCCGAGCCTCCTTCCTCATGACCTTTGTCCAGAGTGGAATGCCTCCCCGGCTCCCGGCACATGATCAGTGCATGCTCAGTCACGATATCAGTGCCTGCTCAGCCACGTGATCACTGACGGCACAGTCACGTGATCAGCGCCTCTCAGTCACGTGATCACCGTATGATAAACACGTGATCAGTGAACGACCAGCCACGTGATCACTGCATGCGCGGTCAGGTGGTCAGTTCCTGATCAGCCACCTGATCAGTGCGTGCACAGTCCCCTGATCAGCGCCTGTCAGTCACTGATCACTGCCTGATAAACACGTGATCAGTGCCCGAACAGCCACGTCATCAGTGCATGCGCAGTCACGTGATCAGTGCATGATAGCCACGTGATCAGTGCGTGCACAGTCCCATGATCAGCGCCTGTCAGTCACTGATCATTGCCTGATAAACACGTGATCAGTGCATGATGAGCCATGTGATCAGTGCCCGATCAGCCACGTCATCAGTGCATGCGCAGTCACGTCATCAGTGCATGATAGCCACGTGATCAGTGCATGCTCAGTCACGTGATCTGGACTTGATCAGCCACGTGATCAGTGCCTGCAGAGTCACGTGATCAGGGCCTGCTGAGCTGCGTGATTCCTGCGGCTCATCTGCTTGACAATTGCCAGCTGAGCTGCGTGATTCCTGCCTGGTCACGTGCTTGATTATTGCCAGTTGAGCAGCATGATTCGTCACTGCTGAGCTCCATGCTTATTGCCTGCTGATTGCGTGGTTCGTGTCTGCTCAGCTCTTTGAGTATTGCCTCCTGAGGTCCCTGTTCGGTCGCCACCTGCCGGGGACCAGCCCCAACTGATCCAGGGTATTCGAAGGAGAGATGGCCTAGGCGACTATTTATATGCTAATCAGAGATGTCAAGAATAATAGTATGAGGAGAGCTCAGTAGGAAAATTCGGTGGAGAAAAGAGACTGAGTAGCTTGGTTTACGCGGAAGACCAATCAAACTTCAAGACAAGAAGTTTGCACCACTTACGTAGGCCGCAGGCGCCCTCTCGAATAGCGAAAGGTGCCTCACCCTAGACACCTTCTCGAGTGGGTCTTAGCAGCCCAGGCATAATTAGTAAGCGTGGTGGGTTCCGCGCTCCAGATGGAGACTCAGCTGGAAGTTAAAGGGAAGAATGACAAGGAACTTTATGAATTGGAGCTGTAAGTTAACTCTTTGACAGAGAGAGCGAGATGGTGGTGGGGGACAGCCCCCAGTGAAATCAGAGGTGAGAGCACAAAGCAATACAGTAGGCAGACTCCGGTTTTTGGGGGGAGATGCTCGAGAATATCCGGGTGGACTCCTGAGGCTCGATCCCGCATTTGCGTATGCCGAGCCTCCTTCCTCATGACCTTTGTCCAGAGTGGAATGCCTCCCCGGCTCCCGGCACATGATCAGTGCATGCTCAGTCACGATATCAGTGCCTGCTCAGCCACGTGATCACTGACGGCACAGTCACGTGATCAGCGCCTCTCAGTCACGTGATCACCGTATGATAAACACGTGATCAGTGAACGACCAGCCACGTGATCACTGCATGCGCGGTCAGGTGGTCAGTTCCTGATCAGCCACCTGATCAGTGCGTGCACAGTCCCCTGATCAGCGCCTGTCAGTCACTGATCACTGCCTGATAAACACGTGATCAGTGCCCGAACAGCCACGTCATCAGTGCATGCGCAGTCACGTGATCAGTGCATGATAGCCACGTGATCAGTGCGTGCACAGTCCCATGATCAGCGCCTGTCAGTCACTGATCATTGCCTGATAAACACGTGATCAGTGCATGATGAGCCATGTGATCAGTGCCCGATCAGCCACGTCATCAGTGCATGCGCAGTCACGTCATCAGTGCATGATAGCCACGTGATCAGTGCATGCTCAGTCACGTGATCTGGACTTGATCAGCCACGTGATCAGTGCCTGCAGAGTCACGTGATCAGGGCCTGCTGAGCTGCGTGATTCCTGCCGGCTCATCTGCATGACAATTGCCAGCTGAGCTGCGTGATTCCTGTCGGCTCATCTGCTTGACAATTGCCAGCTGAGCTGCGTGATTCCTGCCTGGTCACGTGCTTGATTATTGCCAGTTGAGCAGCATGATTCGTCACTGCTGAGCTCCATGCTTATTGCCTGCTGATTGCGTGGTTCGTGTCTGCTCAGCTCTTTGAGTATTGCCTCCTGAGGTCCCTGTTCGGTCGCCACCTGCCGGGGACCAGCCCCAACTGATCCAGGGTATTCGAAGGAGAGATGGCCTAGGCGACTATTTATATGCTAATCAGAGATGTCAAGAATAATAGTATGAGGAGAGCTCAGTAGGAAAATTCGGTGGAGAAAAGAGACTGAGTAGCTTGGTTTACGCGGAAGACCAATCAAACTTCAAGACAAGAAGTTTGCACCACTTACGTAGGCCGCAGGCGCCCTCTCGAATAGCGAAAGGTGCCTCACCCTAGACACCTTCTCGAGTGGGTCTTAGCAGCCCAGGCATAATTAGTAAGCGTGGTGGGTTCCGCGCTCCAGATGGAGACTCAGCTGGAAGTTAAAGGGAAGAATGACAAGGAACTTTATGAATTGGAGCTGTAAGTTAACTCTTTGACAGAGAGAGCGAGATGGTGGTGGGGGACAGCCCCCAGTGAAATCAGAGGTGAGAGCACAAAGCAATACAGTAGGCAGACTCCGGTTTTTTTGGGGGGAGATGCTCGAGAATATCCGGGTGGACTCCTGAGGCTCGATCCCGCATTTGCGTATGCCGAGCCTCCTTCCTCATGACCTTTGTCCAGAGTGGAATGCCTCCCCGGCTCCCGGCACATGATCAGTGCATGCTCAGTCACGATATCAGTGCCTGCTCAGCCACGTGATCACTGACGGCACAGTCACGTGATCAGCGCCTCTCAGTCACGTGATCACCGTATGATAAACACGTGATCAGTGAACGACCAGCCACGTGATCACTGCATGCGCGGTCAGGTGGTCAGTTCCTGATCAGCCACCTGATCAGTGCGTGCACAGTCCCCTGATCAGCGCCTGTCAGTCACTGATCACTGCCTGATAAACACGTGATCAGTGCCCGAACAGCCACGTCATCAGTGCATGCGCAGTCACGTGATCAGTGCATGATAGCCACGTGATCAGTGCGTGCACAGTCCCATGATCAGCGCCTGTCAGTCACTGATCATTGCCTGATAAACACGTGATCAGTGCATGATGAGCCATGTGATCAGTGCCCGATCAGCCACGTCATCAGTGCATGCGCAGTCACGTCATCAGTGCATGATAGCCACGTGATCAGTGCATGCTCAGTCACGTGATCTGGACTTGATCAGCCACGTGATCAGTGCCTGCAGAGTCACGTGATCAGGGCCTGCTGAGCTGCGTGATTCCTGTCGGCTCATCTGCTTGACAATTGCCAGCTGAGCTGCGTGATTCCTGCCTGGTCACGTGCTTGATTATTGCCAGTTGAGCAGCATGATTCGTCACTGCTGAGCTCCATGCTTATTGCCTGCTGATTGCGTGGTTCGTGTCTGCTCAGCTCTTTGAGTATTGCCTCCTGAGGTCCCTGTTCGGTCGCCACCTGCCGGGGACCAGCCCCAACTGATCCAGGGTATTCGAAGGAGAGATGGCCTAGGCGACTATTTATATGCTAATCAGAGATGTCAAGAATAATAGTATGAGGAGAGCTCAGTAGGAAAATTCGGTGGAGAAAAGAGACTGAGTAGCTTGGTTTACGCGGAAGACCAATCAAACTTCAAGACAAGAAGTTTGCACCACTTACGTAGGCCGCAGGCGCCCTCTCGAATAGCGAAAGGTGCCTCACCCTAGACACCTTC
Organism: Bos javanicus; assembly: GCF_032452875.1. Lineage (NCBI taxonomy): Eukaryota > Metazoa > Chordata > Mammalia > Artiodactyla > Bovidae > Bos > Bos javanicus. The sequence continues at coordinate 60,064 of NW_026894731.1, read as the reverse complement.
TCGAGTGGGTCTTAGCAGCCCAGGCATAATTAGTAAGCGTGGTGGGTTCCGCGCTCCAGATGGAGACTCAGCTGGAAGTTAAAGGGAAGAATGACAAGGAACTTTATGAATTGGAGCTGTAAGTTAACTCTTTGACAGAGAGAGCGAGATGGTGGTGGGGGACAGCCCCCAGTGAAATCAGAGGTGAGAGCACAAAGCAATACAGTAGGCAGACTCCGGTTTTTTTGGGGGAGATGCTCGAGAATATCCGGGTGGACTCCTGAGGCTCGATCCCGCATTTGCGTATGCCGAGCCTCCTTCCTCATGACCTTTGTCCAGAGTGGAATGCCTCCCCGGCTCCCGGCACATGATCAGTGCATGCTCAGTCACGATATCAGTGCCTGCTCAGCCACGTGATCACTGACGGCACAGTCACGTGATCAGCGCCTCTCAGTCACGTGATCACCGTATGATAAACACGTGATCAGTGAACGACCAGCCACGTGATCACTGCATGCGCGGTCAGGTGGTCAGTTCCTGATCAGCCACCTGATCAGTGCGTGCACAGTCCCCTGATCAGCGCCTGTCAGTCACTGATCACTGCCTGATAAACACGTGATCAGTGCCCGAACAGCCACGTCATCAGTGCATGCGCAGTCACGTGATCAGTGCATGATAGCCACGTGATCAGTGCGTGCACAGTCCCATGATCAGCGCCTGTCAGTCACTGATCATTGCCTGATAAACACGTGATCAGTGCATGATGAGCCATGTGATCAGTGCCCGATCAGCCACGTCATCAGTGCATGCGCAGTCACGTCATCAGTGCATGATAGCCACGTGATCAGTGCATGCTCAGTCACGTGATCTGGACTTGATCAGCCACGTGATCAGTGCCTGCAGAGTCACGTGATCAGGGCCTGCTGAGCTGCGTGATTCCTGCCGGCTCATCTGCATGACAATTGCCAGCTGAGCTGCGTGATTCCTGTCGGCTCATCTGCTTGACAATTGCCAGCTGAGCTGCGTGATTCCTGCCTGGTCACGTGCTTGATTATTGCCAGTTGAGCAGCATGATTCGTCACTGCTGAGCTCCATGCTTATTGCCTGCTGATTGCGTGGTTCGTGTCTGCTCAGCTCTTTGAGTATTGCCTCCTGAGGTCCCTGTTCGGTCGCCACCTGCCGGGGACCAGCCCCAACTGATCCAGGGTATTCGAAGGAGAGATGGCCTAGGCGACTATTTATATGCTAATCAGAGATGTCAAGAATAATAGTATGAGGAGAGCTCAGTAGGAAAATTCGGTGGAGAAAAGAGACTGAGTAGCTTGGTTTACGCGGAAGACCAATCAAACTTCAAGACAAGAAGTTTGCACCACTTACGTAGGCCGCAGGCGCCCTCTCGAATAGCGAAAGGTGCCTCACCCTAGACACCTTCTCGAGTGGGTCTTAGCAGCCCAGGCATAATTAGTAAGCGTGGTGGGTTCCGCGCTCCAGATGGAGACTCAGCTGGAAGTTAAAGGGAAGAATGACAAGGAACTTTATGAATTGGAGCTGTAAGTTAACTCTTTGACAGAGAGAGCGAGATGGTGGTGGGGGACAGCCCCCAGTGAAATCAGAGGTGAGAGCACAAAGCAATACAGTAGGCAGACTCCGGTTTTTTTGGGGGGAGATGCTCGAGAATATCCGGGTGGACTCCTGAGGCTCGATCCCGCATTTGCGTATGCCGAGCCTCCTTCCTCATGACCTTTGTCCAGAGTGGAATGCCTCCCCGGCTCCCGGCACATGATCAGTGCATGCTCAGTCACGATATCAGTGCCTGCTCAGCCACGTGATCACTGACGGCACAGTCACGTGATCAGCGCCTCTCAGTCACGTGATCACCGTATGATAAACACGTGATCAGTGAACGACCAGCCACGTGATCACTGCATGCGCGGTCAGGTGGTCAGTTCCTGATCAGCCACCTGATCAGTGCGTGCACAGTCCCCTGATCAGCGCCTGTCAGTCACTGATCACTGCCTGATAAACACGTGATCAGTGCCCGAACAGCCACGTCATCAGTGCATGCGCAGTCACGTGATCAGTGCATGATAGCCACGTGATCAGTGCGTGCACAGTCCCATGATCAGCGCCTGTCAGTCACTGATCATTGCCTGATAAACACGTGATCAGTGCATGATGAGCCATGTGATCAGTGCCCGATCAGCCACGTCATCAGTGCATGCGCAGTCACGTCATCAGTGCATGATAGCCACGTGATCAGTGCATGCTCAGTCACGTGATCTGGACTTGATCAGCCACGTGATCAGTGCCTGCAGAGTCACGTGATCAGGGCCTGCTGAGCTGCGTGATTCCTGCCGGCTCATCTGCTTGACAATTGCCAGCTGAGCTGCGTGATTCCTGCCTGGTCACGTGCTTGATTATTGCCAGTTGAGCAGCATGATTCGTCACTGCTGAGCTCCATGCTTATTGCCTGCTGATTGCGTGGTTCGTGTCTGCTCAGCTCTTTGAGTATTGCCTCCTGAGGTCCCTGTTCGGTCGCCACCTGCCGGGGACCAGCCCCAACTGATCCAGGGTATTCGAAGGAGAGATGGCCTAGGCGACTATTTATATGCTAATCAGAGATGTCAAGAATAATAGTATGAGGAGAGCTCAGTAGGAAAATTCGGTGGAGAAAAGAGACTGAGTAGCTTGGTTTACGCGGAAGACCAATCAAACTTCAAGACAAGAAGTTTGCACCACTTACGTAGGCCGCAGGCGCCCTCTCGAATAGCGAAAGGTGCCTCACCCTAGACACCTTCTCGAGTGGGTCTTAGCAGCCCAGGCATAATTAGTAAGCGTGGTGGGTTCCGCGCTCCAGATGGAGACTCAGCTGGAAGTTAAAGGGAAGAATGACAAGGAACTTTATGAATTGGAGCTGTAAGTTAACTCTTTGACAGAGAGAGCGAGATGGTGGTGGGGGACAGCCCCCAGTGAAATCAGAGGTGAGAGCACAAAGCAATACAGTAGGCAGACTCCGGTTTTTTTGGGGGGAGATGCTCGAGAATATCCGGGTGGACTCCTGAGGCTCGATCCCGCATTTGCGTATGCCGAGCCTCCTTCCTCATGACCTTTGTCCAGAGTGGAATGCCTCCCCGGCTCCCGGCACATGATCAGTGCATGCTCAGTCACGATATCAGTGCCTGCTCAGCCACGTGATCACTGACGGCACAGTCACGTGATCAGCGCCTCTCAGTCACGTGATCACCGTATGATAAACACGTGATCAGTGAACGACCAGCCACGTGATCACTGCATGCGCGGTCAGGTGGTCAGTTCCTGATCAGCCACCTGATCAGTGCGTGCACAGTCCCCTGATCAGCGCCTGTCAGTCACTGATCACTGCCTGATAAACACGTGATCAGTGCCCGAACAGCCACGTCATCAGTGCATGCGCAGTCACGTGATCAGTGCATGATAGCCACGTGATCAGTGCGTGCACAGTCCCATGATCAGCGCCTGTCAGTCACTGATCATTGCCTGATAAACACGTGATCAGTGCATGATGAGCCATGTGATCAGTGCCCGATCAGCCACGTCATCAGTGCATGCGCAGTCACGTCATCAGTGCATGATAGCCACGTGATCAGTGCATGCTCAGTCACGTGATCTGGACTTGATCAGCCACGTGATCAGTGCCTGCAGAGTCACGTGATCAGGGCCTGCTGAGCTGCGTGATTCCTGCCGGCTCATCTGCATGACAATTGCCAGCTGAGCTGCGTGATTCCTGTCGGCTCATCTGCTTGACAATTGCCAGCTGAGCTGCGTGATTCCTGCCTGGTCACGTGCTTGATTATTGCCAGTTGAGCAGCATGATTCGTCACTGCTGAGCTCCATGCTTATTGCCTGCTGATTGCGTGGTTCGTGTCTGCTCAGCTCTTTGAGTATTGCCTCCTGAGGTCCCTGTTCGGTCGCCACCTGCCGGGGACCAGCCCCAACTGATCCAGGGTATTCGAAGGAGAGATGGCCTAGGCGACTATTTATATGCTAATCAGAGATGTCAAGAATAATAGTATGAGGAGAGCTCAGTAGGAAAATTCGGTGGAGAAAAGAGACTGAGTAGCTTGGTTTACGCGGAAGACCAATCAAACTTCAAGACAAGAAGTTTGCACCACTTACGTAGGCCGCAGGCGCCCTCTCGAATAGCGAAAGGTGCCTCACCCTAGACACCTTCTCGAGTGGGTCTTAGCAGCCCAGGCATAATTAGTAAGCGTGGTGGGTTCCGCGCTCCAGATGGAGACTCAGCTGGAAGTTAAAGGGAAGAATGACAAGGAACTTTATGAATTGGAGCTGTAAGTTAACTCTTTGACAGAGAGAGCGAGATGGTGGTGGGGGACAGCCCCCAGTGAAATCAGAGGTGAGAGCACAAAGCAATACAGTAGGCAGACTCCGGTTTTTTTGGGGGGAGATGCTCGAGAATATCCGGGTGGACTCCTGAGGCTCGATCCCGCATTTGCGTATGCCGAGCCTCCTTCCTCATGACCTTTGTCCAGAGTGGAATGCCTCCCCGGCTCCCGGCACATGATCAGTGCATGCTCAGTCACGATATCAGTGCCTGCTCAGCCACGTGATCACTGACGGCACAGTCACGTGATCAGCGCCTCTCAGTCACGTGATCACCGTATGATAAACACGTGATCAGTGAACGACCAGCCACGTGATCACTGCATGCGCGGTCAGGTGGTCAGTTCCTGATCAGCCACCTGATCAGTGCGTGCACAGTCCCCTGATCAGCGCCTGTCAGTCACTGATCACTGCCTGATAAACACGTGATCAGTGCCCGAACAGCCACGTCATCAGTGCATGCGCAGTCACGTGATCAGTGCATGATAGCCACGTGATCAGTGCGTGCACAGTCCCATGATCAGCGCCTGTCAGTCACTGATCATTGCCTGATAAACACGTGATCAGTGCATGATGAGCCATGTGATCAGTGCCCGATCAGCCACGTCATCAGTGCATGCGCAGTCACGTCATCAGTGCATGATAGCCACGTGATCAGTGCATGCTCAGTCACGTGATCTGGACTTGATCAGCCACGTGATCAGTGCCTGCAGAGTCACGTGATCAGGGCCTGCTGAGCTGCGTGATTCCTGCCGGCTCATCTGCATGACAATTGCCAGCTGAGCTGCGTGATTCCTGTCGGCTCATCTGCTTGACAATTGCCAGCTGAGCTGCGTGATTCCTGCCTGGTCACGTGCTTGATTATTGCCAGTTGAGCAGCATGATTCGTCACTGCTGAGCTCCATGCTTATTGCCTGCTGATTGCGTGGTTCGTGTCTGCTCAGCTCTTTGAGTATTGCCTCCTGAGGTCCCTGTTCGGTCGCCACCTGCCGGGGACCAGCCCCAACTGATCCAGGGTATTCGAAGGAGAGATGGCCTAGGCGACTATTTATATGCTAATCAGAGATGTCAAGAATAATAGTATGAGGAGAGCTCAGTAGGAAAATTCGGTGGAGAAAAGAGACTGAGTAGCTTGGTTTACGCGGAAGACCAATCAAACTTCAAGACAAGAAGTTTGCACCACTTACGTAGGCCGCAGGCGCCCTCTCGAATAGCGAAAGGTGCCTCACCCTAGACACCTTCTCGAGTGGGTCTTAGCAGCCCAGGCATAATTAGTAAGCGTGGTGGGTTCCGCGCTCCAGATGGAGACTCAGCTGGAAGTTAAAGGGAAGAATGACAAGGAACTTTATGAATTGGAGCTGTAAGTTAACTCTTTGACAGAGAGAGCGAGATGGTGGTGGGGGACAGCCCCCAGTGAAATCAGAGGTGAGAGCACAAAGCAATACAGTAGGCAGACTCCGGTTTTTTTGGGGGGAGATGCTCGAGAATATCCGGGTGGACTCCTGAGGCTCGATCCCGCATTTGCGTATGCCGAGCCTCCTTCCTCATGACCTTTGTCCAGAGTGGAATGCCTCCCCGGCTCCCGGCACATGATCAGTGCATGCTCAGTCACGATATCAGTGCCTGCTCAGCCACGTGATCACTGACGGCACAGTCACGTGATCAGCGCCTCTCAGTCACGTGATCACCGTATGATAAACACGTGATCAGTGAACGACCAGCCACGTGATCACTGCATGCGCGGTCAGGTGGTCAGTTCCTGATCAGCCACCTGATCAGTGCGTGCACAGTCCCCTGATCAGCGCCTGTCAGTCACTGATCACTGCCTGATAAACACGTGATCAGTGCCCGAACAGCCACGTCATCAGTGCATGCGCGATCACGTGATCAGTGCATGATAGCCACGTGATCAGTGCGTGCACAGTCCCATGATCAGCGCCTGTCAGTCACTGATCATTGCCTGATAAACACGTGATCAGTGCATGATGAGCCATGTGATCAGTGCCCGATCAGCCACGTCATCAGTGCATGCGCAGTCACGTCATCAGTGCATGATAGCCACGTGATCAGTGCATGCTCAGTCACGTGATCTGGACTTGATCAGCCACGTGATCAGTGCCTGCAGAGTCACGTGATCAGGGCCTGCTGAGCTGCGTGATTCCTGTCGGCTCATCTGCTTGACAATTGCCAGCTGAGCTGCGTGATTCCTGCCTGGTCACGTGCTTGATTATTGCCAGTTGAGCAGCATGATTCGTCACTGCTGAGCTCCATGCTTATTGCCTGCTGATTGCGTGGTTCGTGTCTGCTCAGCTCTTTGAGTATTGCCTCCTGAGGTCCCTGTTCGGTCGCCACCTGCCGGGGACCAGCCCCAACTGATCCAGGGTATTCGAAGGAGAGATGGCCTAGGCGACTATTTATATGCTAATCAGAGATGTCAAGAATAATAGTATGAGGAGAGCTCAGTAGGAAAATTCGGTGGAGAAAAGAGACTGAGTAGCTTGGTTTACGCGGAAGACCAATCAAACTTCAAGACAAGAAGTTTGCACCACTTACGTGGGCCGCAGGCGCCCTCTCGAATAGCGAAAGGTGCCTCACCCTAGACACCTTCTCGAGTGGGTCTTAGCAGCCCAGGCATAATTAGTAAGCGTGGTGGGTTCCGCGCTCCAGATGGAGACTCAGCTGGAAGTTAAAGGGAAGAATGACAAGGAACTTTATGAATTGGAGCTGTAAGTTAACTCTTTGACAGAGAGAGCGAGATGGTGGTGGGGGACAGCCCCCAGTGAAATCAGAGGTGAGAGCACAAAGCAATACAGTAGGCAGACTCCGGTTTTTTTGGGGGGAGATGCTCGAGAACATCCGGGTGGACTCCTGAGGCTCGATCCCGCATTTGCGTATGCCGAGCCTCCTTCCTCATGACCTTTGTCCAGAGTGGAATGCCTCCCCGGCTCCCGGCACATGATCAGTGCATGCTCAGTCACGATATCAGTGCCTGCTCAGCCACGTGATCACTGACGGCACAGTCACGTGATCAGCGCCTCTCAGTCACGTGGTCACCGTATGATAAACACGTGATCAGTGAGCGACCAGCCACGTGATCACTGCATGCGCGGTCAGGTGGTCAGTTCCTGATCAGCCACCTGATCAGTGCGTGCACAGTCCCCTGATCAGCGCCTGTCAGTCACTGATCACTGCCTGATAAACACGTGATCAGTGCCCGAACAGCCACGTCATCAGTGCATGCGCAGTCACGTGATCAGTGCATGATAGCCACGTGATCAGTGCGTGCACAGTCCCATGATCAGCGCCTGTCAGTCACTGATCATTGCCTGATAAACAAGTGATCAGTGCATGATGAGCCATGTGATCAGTGCCCGATCAGCCACGTCATCAGTGCATGCGCAGTCCCGTCATCAGTGCATGATAGCCACGTGATCAGTGCATGCTCAGTCACGTGATCTGGACTTGATCAGCCACGTGATCAGTGCCTGCCATCTCAGCTGAGCTGCGTGATTCCTGTCGGCTCATCTGCTTGACAATTGCCAGCTGAGCTGCGTGATTCCTGCCTGGTCACGTCCTTGATTATTGCCAGTTGAGCAACATGATTCGTCACTGCTGAGCTCCATGCTTATTGCCTACTGATTGCGTGGTTCGTGTCTGCTCAGCTCTTTGAGTATTGCCTCCTGAGGTCCCTGTTCGGTCGCCACCTGCAGGGGACCAGCCCCAACTGATCCAGGGTATTCGAAGGAGAGATGGCCTAGGCGACTATTTATATGCTAATCAGAGATGTCAAGAATAATAGTATGAGGAGAGCTCAGTAGGAAAATTCGGTGGAGAAAAGAGACTGAGTAGCTTGGTTTACGCGGAAGACCAATCAAACTTCAAGACAAGAAGTTTGCACCACTTACGTAGGCCGCAGGCGCCCTCTCGAATAGCGCAAGGTGCCTCACCCTAGACACCTTCTCGAGTGGGTCTTAGCAGCTCAGGCATAATTAGTAAGCGTGGTGGGTTCCACGCTCCAGATGGAGACTCAGCTGGAAGTTAAAGGGAAGAATGACAAGGAACTTTATGAATTGGAGCTCTAAGTTAACTCTTTGAAAGAGAGAGCGAGATGGTGGTGGGGGACAGCCCCCAGTGAAATCAGAGGTGAGAGCACAAAGCAATACAGTAGGCAGACTCCGGTTTTTTGGGGGGAGATGCTCGAGAACATCCGGGTGGACTCCTGAGGCTCGATCCCGCATTTGCATATGCCGAGCCTCCTTCCTCATGACCTTTGTCCAGAGTGGAAGGCCTCCCCGGCTCCCGGCACATGATCAGTGCATGCTCAGTGACGATATCAGTGCCTGCTCAGCCACGTGATCACTGACGGCACAGTCACGTGATCAGCGCCTCTCAGTCACGTGATCACCGTGTGATAAACACGTGATCAGTGAGCGACCAGCCACGTGATCACTGCATGCGCGGTCAGGTGGTCAGTTCCTGATCAGCCACCTGATCAGTGCGTGCACAGTCCCCTGATCAGCGCCTGTCAATCACTGATCACTGCCTGATAAACACGTGATCAGTGCCCGAACAGCCACGTCATCAGTGCATGCGCAGTCACGTGATCAGTGCATGATAGCCACGTGATCAGTGCGTGCACAGTCCCATGATCAGCGCCTGTCAGTCACTGATCATTGCCTGATAAACACGTGATCAGTGCATGATGAGCCATGTGATCAGTGCCCGATCAGCCACGTCATCAGTGCATGCGCAGTCACGTCATCAGTGCATGATAGCCACGTGATCAGTGCATGCTCAGTCACGTGATCTGGACTTGATCAGCCACGTGATCGGTGCCTGCAGAGTCACGTGATCAGGGCCTGCTGAGCTGCGTGATTCCTGCCGGCTCATCTGCATGACAATTGCCAGCTGAGCTGCGTGATTCCTGTCGGCTCATCTGCTTGACAATTGCCAGCTGAGCTGCGTGATTCCTGCCTGGTCACGTGCTTGATTGTTGCCAGTTGAGCAGCATGATTCGTCACTGCTGAGCTCCATGCTTATTGCCTGCTGATTGCGTGGTTCGTGTCTGCTCAGCTCTTTGAGTATTGCCTCCTGAGGTCCCTGTTCGGTCGCCACCTGCCGAGAACCAGCCCCAACTGATCCAGGGTATTCGAAGGAGAGATGGCCTAGGCGACTATTTATATGCTAATCAGAGATGTCAAGAATAATAGTATGAGGAGAGCTCAGTAGGAAAATTCGGTGGAGAAAAGAGACTGAGTAGCTTGGTTTACGCGGAAGACCAATCAAACTTCAAGACAAGAAGTTGGCACCACTTACGTAGGCCGCAGGCGCCCTCTCGAATAGCGAAATGTGCCTCACCCTAGACACCTTCTCGAGTGCGTCTTAGCAGCCCAGGCATAATTAGTAAGCGTGGTGGGTTCCGCGCTCCAGATGGAGACTCAGCTGGAAGTTAAAGGGAAGAATGACAAGGAACGTTATGAATTGGAGCTCTAAGTTAACTCTTTGACAGAGAGAGCGAGTTGGTGGTGGGGGACAGCCCCCAGTGAAATCAGAGGTGAGAGCACAAAGCAATACAGTAGGCAGACTCCGGTTTTTTTGGGGGGAGATGCTCGAGAACATCCGGGTGGACTCCTGAGGCTCGATCCCGCATTTGCGTATGCCCAGCCTCCTTCCTCATGACCTTTGTCCAGAGTGGAATGCCTCCCAGGCTCCCGGCACATGATCAGTGCATGCTCAGTCACGATATCAGTGCCTGCTCAGCCACGTGATCACTGACGGCACAGTCACGTGATCAGCGCCTCTCAGTCACGTGATCACCGTATGATAAACACGTGATCAGTGAGCGACCAGCCACGTGATCACTGCATGCGCGGTCAGGTGGTCAGTTCCTGATCAGCCACCTGATCAGTGCGTGCACAGTCCCCTGATCAGAGCCTGTCAGTCACTGATCACTGCCTGATAAACACGTGATCAGTGCCCGAACAGCCACGTCATCAGTGCATGCGCAGTCACGTGATCAGTGCATGATAGCCACGTGATCAGTGCGTGCACAGTCCCATGATCAGCGCCTGTCAGTCACTGATCATTGCCTGATAAACACGTGATCAGTGCATGATGAGCCATGTGATCAGTGCCCGATCAGCCACGTCATCAGTGCATGCGCAGTCACGTCATCAGTGCATGATAGCCACGTGATCAGTGCATGCTCAGTCACGTGATCTGGACTTGATCAGCCACGTGATCAGTGCCTGCAGAGTCACGTGATCAGGGCCTGCTGAGCTGCGTGATTCCTGCCGGCTCATCTGCATGACAATTGCCAGCTGAGCTGCGTGATTCCTGTCGGCTCATCTGCTTGACAATTGCCAGCTGAGCTGCGTGATTCCTGCCTGGTCACGTGCTTGATTATTGCCAGTTGAGCAGCATGATTCGTCACTGCTGAGCTCCATGCTTATTGCCTGCTGATTGCGTGGTTCGTGTCTGCTCAGCTCTTTGAGTATTGCCTCCTGAGGTCCCTGTTCGGTCGCCACCTGCCGGGGACCAGCCCCAACTGATCCAGGGTATTCGAAGGAGAGATGGCCTAGGCGACTATTTATATGCTAATCAGAGATGTCAAGAATAATAGTATGAGGAGAGCTCAGTAGGAAAATTCGGTGGAGAAAAGAGACTGAGTAGCTTGGTTTACGCGGAAGACCAATCAAACTTCAAGACAAGAAGTTTGCACCACTTACGTAGGCCGCAGGCGCCCTCTCGAATAGCGAAAGGTGCCTCACCCTAGACACCTTCTCGAGTGGGTCTTAGCAGCCCAGGCATAATTAGTAAGCGTGGTGGGTTCCGCGCTCCAGATGGAGACTCAGCTGGAAGTTAAAGGGAAGAATGACAAGGAACTTTATGAATTGGAGCTGTAAGTTAACTCTTTGACAGAGAGAGCGAGATGGTGGTGGGGGACAGCCCCCAGTGAAATCAGAGGTGAGAGCACAAAGCAATACAGTAGGCAGACTCCGGTTTTTTTGGGGGGAGATGCTCGAGAACATCCGGGTGGACTCCTGAGGCTCGATCCCGCATTTGCGTATGCCGAGCCTCCTTCCTCATGACCTTTGTCCAGAGTGGAATGCCTCCCCGGCTCCCGGCACATGATCAGTGCATGCTCAGTCACGATATCAGTGCCTGCTCAGCCACGTGATCACTGACGGCACAGTCACGTGATCAGCGCCTCTCAGTCACGTGATCACCGTATGATAAACACGTGATCGGTGAACGACCAGCCACGTGATCACTGCATGCGCGGTCAGGTGGTCAGTTCCTGATCAGCCACCTGATCAGTGCGTGCACAGTCCCCTGATCAGCGCCTGTCAGTCACTGATCACTGCCTGATAAACACGTGATCAGTGCCCGAACAGCCACGTCATCAGTGCATGCGCAGTCACGTGATCAGTGCATGATAGCCACGTGATCAGTGCGTGCACAGTCCCATGATCAGCGCCTGTCAGTCACTGATCATTGCCTGATAAACACGTGATCAGTGCATGATGAGCCATGTGATCAGTGCCCGATCAGCCACGTCATCAGTGCATGCGCGGTCACGTCATCAGTGCATGATAGCCACGTGATCAGTGCATGCTCAGTCACGTGATCTGGACTTGATCAGCCACGTGATCAGTGCCTGCAGAGTCACGTGATCAGGGCCTGCTGAGCTGCGTGATTCCTGCCGGCTCATCTGCATGACAATTGCCATCTGAGCTGCGTGATTCCTGTCGGCTCATCTGCTTGACAATTGCCAGCTGAGCTGCGTGATTCCTGCCTGGTCACGTGCTTGATTATTGCCAGTTGAGCAGCATGATTCGTCACTGCTGAGCTCCATGCTTATTGCCTGCTGATTGCGTGGTTCGTGTCTGCTCAGCTCTTTGAGTATTGCCTCCTGAGGTCCCTGTTCGGTCGCCACCTGCCGGGGACCAGCCCCAACTGATCCAGGGTATTCGAAGGAGAGATGGCCTAGGCGACTATTTATATGCTAATCAGAGATGTCAAGAATAATAGTATGAGGAGAGCTCAGTAGGAAAATTCGGTGGAGAAAAGAGACTGAGTAGCTTGGTTTACGCGGAAGACCAATCAAACTTCAAGACAAGAAGTTTGCACCACTTACGTAGGCCGCAGGCGCCCTCTCGAATAGCGAAAGGTGCCTCACCCTAGACACCTTCTCGAGTGGGTCTTAGCAGCCCAGGCATAATTAGTAAGCGTGGTGGGTTCCGCGCTCCAGATGGAGACTCAGCTGGAAGTTAAAGGGAAGAATGACAAGGAACTTTATGAATTGGAGCTGTAAGTTAACTCTTTGACAGAGAGAGCGAGATGGTGGTGGGGGACAGCCCCCAGTGAAATCAGAGGTGAGAGCACAAAGCAATACAGTAGGCAGACTCCGGTTTTTTTGGGGGGAGATGCTCGAGAACATCCGGGTGGACTCCTGAGGCTCGATCCCGCATTTGCGTATGCCGAGCCTCCTTCCTCATGACCTTTGTCCAGAGTGGAATGCCTCCCCGGCTCCCGGCACATGATCAGTGCATGCTCAGTCACGATATCAGTGCCTGCTCAGCCACGTGATCACTGACGGCACAGTCACGTGATCAGCGCCTCTCAGTCACGTGATCACCGTATGATAAACACGTGATCAGTGAACGACCAGCCACGTGATCACTGCATGCGCGGTCAGGTGGTCAGTTCCTGATCAGCCACCTGATCAGTGCGTGCACAGTCCCCTGATCAGCGCCTGTCAGTCACTGATCACTGCCTGATAAACACGTGATCAGTGCCCGAACAGCCACGTCATCAGTGCATGCGCAGTCACGTGATCAGTGCATGATAGCCACGTGATCAGTGCGTGCACAGTCCCATGATCAGCGCCTGTCAGTCACTGATCATTGCCTGATAAACACGTGATCAGTGCATGATGAGCCATGTGATCAGTGCCCGATCAGCCACGTCATCAGTGCATGCGCAGTCACGTCATCAGTGCATGATAGCCACGTGATCAGTGCATGCTCAGTCACGTGATCTGGACTTGATCAGCCACGTGATCAGTGCCTGTCAGATCACGCTGAGCTGCATTCCTGCCGGCTCATCTGCCAATTGCTGAGCTGCGTGATTCCTGTCGGCTCATCTGCTTGACAATTGCCAGCTGAGCTGCGTGATTCCTGCCTGGTCACGTGCTTGATTATTGCCAGTTGAGCAGCATGATTCGTCACTGCTGAGCTCCATGCTTATTGCCTGCTGATTGCGTGGTTCGTGTCTGCTCAGCTCTTTGAGTATTGCCTCCTGAGGTCCCTGTTCGGTCGCCACCTGCCGGGGACCAGCCCCAACTGATCCAGGGTATTCGAAGGAGAGATGGCCTAGGCGACTATTTATATGCTAATCAGAGATGTCAAGAATAATAGTATGAGGAGAGCTCAGTAGGAAAATTCGGTGGAGAAAAGAGACTGAGTAGCTTGGTTTACGCGGAAGACCAATCAAACTTCAAGACAAGAAGTTTGCACCACTTACGTAGGCCGCAGGCGCCCTCTCGAATAGCGAAAGGTGCCTCACCCTAGACACCTTCTCGAGTGGGTCTTAGCAGCCCAGGCATAATTAGTAAGCGTGGTGGGTTCCGCGCTCCAGATGGAGACTCAGCTGGAAGTTAAAGGGAAGAATGACAAGGAACTTTATGAATTGGAGCTGTAAGTTAACTCTTTGACAGAGAGAGCGAGATGGTGGTGGGGGACAGCCCCCAGTGAAATCAGAGGTGAGAGCACAAAGCAATACAGTAGGCAGACTCCGGTTTTTTGGGGGGAGATGCTCGAGAACATCCGGGTGGACTCCTGAGGCTCGATCCCGCATTTGCGTATGCCGAGCCTCCTTCCTCATGACCTTTGTCCAGAGTGGAATGCCTCCCCGGCTCCCGGCACATGATCAGTGCATGCTCAGTCACGATATCAGTGCCTGCTCAGCCACGTGATCACTGACGGCACAGTCACGTGATCAGCGCCTCTCAGTCACGTGATCACCGTATGATAAACACGTGATCAGTGAACGACCAGCCACGTGATCACTGCATGCGCGGTCAGGTGGTCAGTTCCTGATCAGCCACCTGATCAGTGCGTGCACAGTCCCCTGATCAGCGCCTGTCAGTCACTGATCACTGCCTGATAAACACGTGATCAGTGCCCGAACAGCCACGTCATCAGTGCATGCGCAGTCACGTGATCAGTGCATGATAGCCACGTGATCAGTGCGTGCACAGTCCCATGATCAGCGCCTGTCAGTCACTGATCATTGCCTGATAAACACGTGATCAGTGCATGATGAGCCATGTGATCAGTGCCCGATCAGCCACGTCACCAGTGCATGCGCAGTCACGTCATCAGTGCATGATAGCCACGTGATCAGTGCATGCTCAGTCACGTGATCTGGACTTGATCAGCCACGTGATCAGTGCCTGCAGAGTCACGTGATCAGGGCCTGCTGAGCTGCGTGATTCCTGCCGGCTCATCTGCATGACAATTGCCAGCTGAGCTGCGTGATTCCTGTCGGCTCATCTGCTTGACAATTGCCAGCTGAGCTGCGTGATTCCTGCCTGGTCACGTGCTTGATTATTGCCAGTTGAGCAGCATGATTCGTCACTGCTGAGCTCCATGCTTATTGCCTGCTGATTGCGTGGTTCGTGTCTGCTCAGCTCTTTGAGTATTGCCTCCTGAGGTCCCTGTTCGGTCGCCACCTGCCGGGGACCAGCCCCAACTGATCCAGGGTATTCGAAGGAGAGATGGCCTAGGCGACTATTTATATGCTAATCAGAGATGTCAAGAATAATAGTATGAGGAGAGCTCAGTAGGAAAATTCGGTGGAGAAAAGAGACTGAGTAGCTTGGTTTACGCGGAAGACCAATCAAACTTCAAGACAAGAAGTTTGCACCACTTACGTAGGCCGCAGGCGCCCTCTCGAATAGCGAAAGGTGCCTCACCCTAGACACCTTCTCGAGTGGGTCTTAGCAGCCCAGGCATAATTAGTAAGCGTGGTGGGTTCCGCGCTCCAGATGGAGACTCAGCTGGAAGTTAAAGGGAAGAATGACAAGGAACTTTATGAATTGGAGCTGTAAGTTAACTCTTTGACAGAGAGAGCGAGATGGTGGTGGGGGACAGCCCCCAGTGAAATCAGAGGTGAGAGCACAAAGCAATACAGTAGGCAGACTCCGGTTTTTGGGGGGAGATGCTCGAGAATATCCGGGTGGACTCCTGAGGCTCGATCCCGCATTTGCGTATGCCGAGCCTCCTTCCTCATGACCTTTGTCCAGAGTGGAATGCCTCCCCGGCTCCCGGCACATGATCAGTGCATGCTCAGTCACGATATCAGTGCCTGCTCAGCCACGTGATCACTGACGGCACAGTCACGTGATCAGCGCCTCTCAGTCACGTGATCACCGTATGATAAACACGTGATCAGTGAACGACCAGCCACGTGATCACTGCATGCGCGGTCAGGTGGTCAGTTCCTGATCAGCCACCTGATCAGTGCGTGCACAGTCCCCTGATCAGCGCCTGTCAGTCACTGATCACTGCCTGATAAACACGTGATCAGTGCCCGAACAGCCACGTCATCAGTGCATGCGCAGTCACGTGATCAGTGCATGATAGCCACGTGATCAGTGCGTGCACAGTCCCATGATCAGCGCCTGTCAGTCACTGATCATTGCCTGATAAACACGTGATCAGTGCATGATGAGCCATGTGATCAGTGCCCGATCAGCCACGTCATCAGTGCATGCGCAGTCACGTCATCAGTGCATGATAGCCACGTGATCAGTGCATGCTCAGTCACGTGATCTGGACTTGATCAGCCACGTGATCAGTGCCTGCAGAGTCACGTGATCAGGGCCTGCTGAGCTGCGTGATTCCTGCCGGCTCATCTGCATGACAATTGCCAGCTGAGCTGCGTGATTCCTGTCGGCTCATCTGCTTGACAATTGCCAGCTGAGCTGCGTGATTCCTGCCTGGTCACGTGCTTGATTATTGCCAGTTGAGCAGCATGATTCGTCACTGCTGAGCTCCATGCTTATTGCCTGCTGATTGCGTGGTTCGTGTCTGCTCAGCTCTTTGAGTATTGCCTCCTGAGGTCCCTGTTCGGTCGCCACCTGCCGGGGACCAGCCCCAACTGATCCAGGGTATTCGAAGGAGAGATGGCCTAGGCGACTATTTATATGCTAATCAGAGATGTCAAGAATAATAGTATGAGGAGAGCTCAGTAGGAAAATTCGGTGGAGAAAAGAGACTGAGTAGCTTGGTTTACGCGGAAGACCAATCAAACTTCAAGACAAGAAGTTTGCACCACTTACGTAGGCCGCAGGCGCCCTCTCGAATAGCGAAAGGTGCCTCACCCTAGACACCTTCTCGAGTGGGTCTTAGCAGCCCAGGCATAATTAGTAAGCGTGGTGGGTTCCGCGCTCCAGATGGAGACTCAGCTGGAAGTTAAAGGGAAGAATGACAAGGAACTTTATGAATTGGAGCTGTAAGTTAACTCTTTGACAGAGAGAGCGAGATGGTGGTGGGGGACAGCCCCCAGTGAAATCAGAGGTGAGAGCACAAAGCAATACAGTAGGCAGACTCCGGTTTTTTTGGGGGAGATGCTCGAGAACATCCGGGTGGACTCCTGAGGCTCGATCCCGCATTTGCGTATGCCGAGCCTCCTTCCTCATGACCTTTGTCCAGAGTGGAATGCCTCCCCGGCTCCCGGCACATGATCAGTGCATGCTCAGTCACGATATCAGTGCCTGCTCAGCCACGTGATCACTGACGGCACAGTCACGTGATCAGCGCCTCTCAGTCACGTGATCACCGTATGATAAACACGTGATCAGTGAACGACCAGCCACGTGATCACTGCATGCGCGGTCAGGTGGTCAGTTCCTGATCAGCCACCTGATCAGTGCGTGCACAGTCCCCTGATCAGCGCCTGTCAGTCACTGATCACTGCCTGATAAACACGTGATCAGTGCCCGAACAGCCACGTCATCAGTGCATGCGCAGTCACGTGATCAGTGCATGATAGCCACGTGATCAGTGCGTGCACAGTCCCATGATCAGCGCCTGTCAGTCACTGATCATTGCCTGATAAACACGTGATCAGTGCATGATGAGCCATGTGATCAGTGCCCGATCAGCCACGTCATCAGTGCATGCGCAGTCACGTCATCAGTGCATGATAGCCACGTGATCAGTGCATGCTCAGTCACGTGATCTGGACTTGATCAGCCACGTGATCAGTGCCTGCAGAGTCACGTGATCAGGGCCTGCTGAGCTGCGTGATTCCTGCCGGCTCATCTGCTTGACAATTGCCAGCTGAGCTGCGTGATTCCTGCCTGGTCACGTGCTTGATTATTGCCAGTTGAGCAGCATGATTCGTCACTGCTGAGCTCCATGCTTATTGCCTGCTGATTGCGTGGTTCGTGTCTGCTCAGCTCTTTGAGTATTGCCTCCTGAGGTCCCTGTTCGGTCGCCACCTGCCGGGGACCAGCCCCAACTGATCCAGGGTATTCGAAGGAGAGATGGCCTAGGCGACTATTTATATGCTAATCAGAGATGTCAAGAATAATAGTATGAGGAGAGCTCAGTAGGAAAATTCGGTGGAGAAAAGAGACTGAGTAGCTTGGTTTACGCGGAAGACCAATCAAACTTCAAGACAAGAAGTTTGCACCACTTACGTAGGCCGCAGGCGCCCTCTCGAATAGCGAAAGGTGCCTCACCCTAGACACCTTCTCGAGTGGGTCTTAGCAGCCCAGGCATAATTAGTAAGCGTGGTGGGTTCCGCGCTCCAGATGGAGACTCAGCTGGAAGTTAAAGGGAAGAATGACAAGGAACTTTATGAATTGGAGCTGTAAGTTAACTCTTTGACAGAGAGAGCGAGATGGTGGTGGGGGACAGCCCCCAGTGAAATCAGAGGTGAGAGCACAAAGCAATACAGTAGGCAGACTCCGGTTTTTGGGGGGAGATGCTCGAGAACATCCGGGTGGACTCCTGAGGCTCGATCCCGCATTTGCGTATGCCGAGCCTCCTTCCTCATGACCTTTGTCCAGAGTGGAATGCCTCCCCGGCTCCCGGCACATGATCAGTGCATGCTCAGTCACGATATCAGTGCCTGCTCAGCCACGTGATCACTGACGGCACAGTCACGTGATCAGCGCCTCTCAGTCACGTGATCACCGTATGATAAACACGTGATCAGTGAACGACCAGCCACGTGATCACTGCATGCGCGGTCAGGTGGTCAGTTCCTGATCAGCCACCTGATCAGTGCGTGCACAGTCCCCTGATCAGCGCCTGTCAGTCACTGATCACTGCCTGATAAACACGTGATCAGTGCCCGAACAGCCACGTCATCAGTGCATGCGCAGTCACGTGATCAGTGCATGATAGCCACGTGATCAGTGCGTGCACAGTCCCATGATCAGCGCCTGTCAGTCACTGATCATTGCCTGATAAACACGTGATCAGTGCATGATGAGCCATGTGATCAGTGCCCGATCAGCCACGTCATCAGTGCATGCGCAGTCACGTCATCAGTGCATGATAGCCACGTGATCAGTGCATGCTCAGTCACGTGATCTGGACTTGATCAGCCACGTGATCAGTGCCTGCAGAGTCACGTGATCAGGGCCTGCTGAGCTGCGTGATTCCTGCCGGCTCATCTGCATGACAATTGCCAGCTGAGCTGCGTGATTCCTGTCGGCTCATCTGCTTGACAATTGCCAGCTGAGCTGCGTGATTCCTGCCTGGTCACGTGCTTGATTATTGCCAGTTGAGCAGCATGATTCGTCACTGCTGAGCTCCATGCTTATTGCCTGCTGATTGCGTGGTTCGTGTCTGCTCAGCTCTTTGAGTATTGCCTCCTGAGGTCCCTGTTCGGTCGCCACCTGCCGGGGACCAGCCCCAACTGATCCAGGGTATTCGAAGGAGAGATGGCCTAGGCGACTATTTATATGCTAATCAGAGATGTCAAGAATAATAGTATGAGGAGAGCTCAGTAGGAAAATTCGGTGGAGAAAAGAGACTGAGTAGCTTGGTTTACGCGGAAGACCAATCAAACTTCAAGACAAGAAGTTTGCACCACTTACGTAGGCCGCAGGCGCCCTCTCGAATAGCGAAAGGTGCCTCACCCTAGACACCTTCTCGAGTGGGTCTTAGCAGCCCAGGCATAATTAGTAAGCGTGGTGGGTTCCGCGCTCCAGATGGAGACTCAGCTGGAAGTTAAAGGGAAGAATGACAAGGAACTTTATGAATTGGAGCTGTAAGTTAACTCTTTGACAGAGAGAGCGAGATGGTGGTGGGGGACAGCCCCCAGTGAAATCAGAGGTGAGAGCACAAAGCAATACAGTAGGCAGACTCCGGTTTTTGGGGGGAGATGCTCGAGAATATCCGGGTGGACTCCTGAGGCTCGATCCCGCATTTGCGTATGCCGAGCCTCCTTCCTCATGACCTTTGTCCAGAGTGGAATGCCTCCCCGGCTCCCGGCACATGATCAGTGCATGCTCAGTCACGATATCAGTGCCTGCTCAGCCACGTGATCACTGACGGCACAGTCACGTGATCAGCGCCTCTCAGTCACGTGATCACCGTATGATAAACACGTGATCAGTGAACGACCAGCCACGTGATCACTGCATGCGCCGTCAGGTGGTCAGTTCCTGGTCAGCCACCTGATCAGTGCGTGCACAGTCCCCTGATCAGCGCCTGTCAGTCACTGATCACTGCCTGATAAACACGTGATCAGTGCCCGAACAGCCACGTCATCAGTGCATGCGCAGTCAGCGTGATCAGTGCATGATAGCCACGTGATCAGTGCGTGCTCAGTCCCATGATCAGCGCCTGTCAGTCACTGATCATTGCCTGATAAACACGTGATCAGTGCATGATGAGCCATGTGATCAGTGCCCGATCAGCCACGTCATCAGTGCATGCGCGATCACGTCATCAGTGCATGATAGCCACGTGATCAGTGCATGCTCAGTCACGTGATCTGGACTTGATCAGCCACGTGATCAGTGCCTGCAGAGTCACGTGATCAGGGCCTGCTGAGCTGCGTGATTCCTGCCGGCTCATCTGCATGACAATTGGCAGCTGAGCTGCGTGATTCCTGCCTGGTCACGTGCTTGATTATTGCCAGTTGAGCAGCATGATTCGTCACTGCTGAGCTCCATGCTTATTGCCTGCTGATTGCGTGGTTCGTGTCTGCTCAGCTCTTTGAGTATTGCCTCCTGAGGTCCCTGTTGGGTCGCCACCTGCCGGGGACCAGCCCCAACTGATCCAGGGTATTCGAAGGAGAGATGGCCTAGGCGACTATTTATATGCTAATCAGAGATGTCAAGAATAATAGTATGAGGAGAGCTCAGTAGGAAAATTCGGTGGAGAAAAGAGACTGAGTAGCTTGGTTTACGCGGAAGACCAATCAAACTTCAAGACAAGAAGTTTGCACCACTTACGTAGGCCGCAGGCGCCCTCTCGAATAGCGAAAGGTGCCTCACCCTAGACACCTTCTCGAGTGGGTCTTAGCAGCCCAGGCATAATTAGTAAGCGTGGTGGGTTCCGCGCTCCAGATGGAGACTCAGCTGGAAGTTAAAGGGAAGAATGACAAGGAACTTTATGAATTGGAGCTGTAAGTTAACTCTTTGACAGAGAGAGCGAGATGGTGGTGGGGGACAGCCCCCAGTGAAATCAGAGGTGAGAGCACAAAGCAATACGGTAGGCAGACTCCGGTTTTTTGGGGGGAGATGCTCGAGAATATCCGGGTGGACTCCTGAGGCTCGATCCCGCATTTGCGTATGCCGAGCCTCCTTCCTCATGACCTTTGTCCAGAATGGAATGCCTCCCCGGCTCCCGGCACATGATCAGTGCATGCTCAGTCACGATATCAGTGCCTGCTCAGCCACGTGATCACTGGCGGCACAGTCACGTGATCAGCGCCTCTCAGTCACGTGATCACCGTATGATAAACACGTGATCAGTGAACGACCAGCCACGTGATCACTGCATGCGCGGTCAGGTGGTCAGTTCCTGATCAGCCACCTGATCAGTGCGTGCACAGTCCCCTGATCAGCGCCTGTCAGTCACTGATAACTGCCTGATAAACACGTGATCAGTGCCCGAACAGCCACGTCATCAGTGCATGCGCAGTCACGTGATCAGTGCATGATAGCCACGTGATCAGTGCGTGCACAGTCCCATGATCAGCGCCTGTCAGTC
Organism: Bos javanicus; assembly: GCF_032452875.1. Classification (NCBI taxonomy): domain Eukaryota; kingdom Metazoa; phylum Chordata; class Mammalia; order Artiodactyla; family Bovidae; genus Bos; species Bos javanicus. The sequence goes on along the minus strand of NW_026894731.1, from coordinate 38,456 downwards.
ACTGATCATTGCCTGATAAACACGTGATCAGTGCATGATGAGCCATGGGATCAGTGCCCGATCAGCCACGTCATCAGTGCATGCGCAGTCACGTCATCAGTGCATGATAGCCACGTGATCAGTGCATGCTCAGTCAAGTGATCTGGACTAGATCAGCCACGTGACCAGTGCCTGCAGAGTCACGTGATCAGGGCCTGCTGAGCTGCGTGATTCCTGCCGGCTCATCTGCATGACAATTGCCAGCTGAGCTGCGTGATTCCTGTCGGCTCATCTGCTTGACAGTTGCCAGCTGAGCTGCGTGATTCCTGCCTGGTCACGTGCTTGATTATTGCCAGTTGAGCAGCATGATTCGTCACTGCTGAGCTCCATGCTTATTGCCTGCTGATTGCACGGTTCGTGTCTGCTCAGCTCTTTGAGTATTGCCTCCTGAGGTCCCTGTTCGGTCGCCACCTGACGGGGACCAGCCCCAGCTGATCCAGGGTATTCGAAGGAGAGATGGCCTAGGCGACTATTTATATGCTAATCAGAGATGTCAAGAATAATAGTATGAGGAGAGCTCAGTAGGAAAATTCGGTGGAGAAAAGAGACTGAGTAGCTTGGTTTACGCGGAAGACCAATCAAACTTCAAGACAAGAAGTTTGCACCACTTACGTAGGCCGCAGGCGCCTCTCGAATAGCGAAAGGTGCCTCACCCTAGACACCTTCTCGAGTGGGTCTTAGCAGCCCAGGCATAATTAGTAAGCGTGGTGGGTTCCGCGCTCCAGATGGAGACTCAGCTGGAAGTTAAAGGGAAGAATGACAAGGAACTTTATGAATTGGAGCTGTAAGTTAACTCTTTGACAGAGAGAGCGAGATGGTGGTGGGGGACAGCCCCAGTGAAATCAGAGGTGAGAGCACAAAGCAATACAGTAGGCAGACTCCGGTTTTTGGGGGGAGATGCTCGAGAATATCCGGGTGGACTCCTGAGGCTCGATCCCGCATTTGCGTATGCCGAGCCTCCTTCCTCATGACCTTTGTCCAGAGTGGAATGCCTCCCCGGCTCCCGGCACATGATCAGTGCATGCTCAGTCACGATATCAGTGCCTGCTCAGCCACGTGATCACTGACGGCACAGTCACGTGATCAGCGCCTCTCAGTCACGTGATCACCGTATGATAAACACGTGATCAGTGAACGACCAGCCACCACTGCATGCGCGGTCAGGTGGTCAGTTCCTGATCAGCCACCTGATCAGTGCGTGCACAGTCCCCTGATCAGCGCCTGTCAGTCACTGATCACTGCCTGATAAACACGTGATCAGTGCCCGAACAGCCACGTCATCAGTGCATGCGCAGTCACGTGATCAGTGCATGATAGCCACGTGATCAGTGCGTGCACAGTCCCATGATCAGCGCCTGTCAGTCACTGATCATTGCCTGATAAACACGTGATCAGTGCATGATGAGCCATGTGATCAGTGCCCGATCAGCCACGTCATCAGTGCATGCGCGGTCACGTCATCAGTGCATGATGCCACGTGATCAGTGCATGCTCAGTCATGATCTGGACGATCAGCCACGTGATCAGTGCCTGCAAGTCACGTGATCAGGGCCTGCTGAGCTGCGTGATTCCTGCCGGCTCATCTGCTTGACAATTGCCAGCTGAGCTGCGTGATTCCTGCCTGGTCACGTGCTTGATTATTGCCAGTTGAGCAGCATGATTCGTCACTGCTGAGCTCCATGCTTATTGCCTGCTGATTGCGTGGTTCGTGTCTGCTCAGCTCTTTGAGTATTGCCTCCTGAGGTCCCTGTTCGGTCGCCACCTGCCGGGGACCAGCCCCAACTGATCCAGGGTATTCGAAGGAGAGATGGCCTAGGCGACTATTTATATGCTAATCAGAGATGTCAAGAATAATAGTATGAGGAGAGCTCAGTAGGAAAATTCGGTGGAGAAAAGAGACTGAGTAGCTTGGTTTACGCGGAAGACCAATCAAACTTCAAGACAAGAAGTTTGCACCACTTACGTAGGCCGCAGGCGCCCTCTCGAATAGCGAAAGGTGCCTCACCCTAGACACCTTCTCGAGTGGGTCTTAGCAGCCCAGGCATAATTAGTAAGCGTGGTGGGTTCCGCGCTCCAGATGGAGACTCAGCTGGAAGTTAAAGGGAAGAATGACAAGGAACTTTATGAATTGGAGCTGTAAGTTAACTCTTTGACAGAGAGAGCGAGATGGTGGTGGGGGACAGCCCCCAGTGAAATCAGAGGTGAGAGCACAAAGCAATACAGTAGGCAGACTCCGGTTTTTGGGGGAGATGCTCGAGAATATCCGGGTGGACTCCTGAGGCTCGATCCCGCATTTGCGTATGCCGAGCCTCCTTCCTCATGACCTTTGTCCAGAGTGGAATGCCTCCCGGCTCCCGGCACATGATCAGTGCATGCTCAGTCACGATATCAGTGCCTGCTCAGCCACGTGATCACTGACGGCACAGTCACGTGATCAGCGCCTCTCAGTCACGTGATCACCGTATGATAAACACGTGATCAGTGAACGACCAGCCACGTGATCACTGCATGCGGTCAGGTGGTCAGTTCCTGATCAGCCACCTGATCAGTGCGTGCACAGTCCCCTGATCAGCGCCTGTCAGTCACTGATCACTGCCTGATAAACACGTGATCAGTGCCCGAACAACCACGTCATCAGTGCATGCGCAGTCACGTGATCAGTGCATGATAGCCACGTGATCAGTGCGTGCACAGTCCCATGATCAGCGCCTGTCAGTCACTGATCATTGCCTGATAAACACGTGATCAGTGCATGATGAGCCATGTCAGTGCCCGATCAGCCACGCATCAGTGCATGCGCATCCGTCATCAGTGCATGATAGCCACGTGATCAGTGCATGCTCAGTCACGTGATCTGGACTTGATCAGCACGTGATCAGTGCCTGCAGAGTCACGTGATCGGGGCCTGCTGAGCTGCGTGATTCCTGCCGGCTCATCTGCTTGACAATTGCCAGCTGAGCTGCGTGATTCCTGCCTGGTCACGTGCTTGATTATTGCCAGTTGAGCAGCATGATTCGTCACTGCTGAGCTCCATGCTTATTGCCTGCTGATTGCGTGGTTCGTGTCTGCTCAGCTCTTTGAGTATTGCCTCCTGAGGTCCCTGTTCGGTCGCCACCTGCCGGGACCAGCCCCAACTGATCCAGGGTATTCGAAGGAGAGATGGCCTAGGCGACTATTTATATGCTAATCAGAGATGTCAAGAATAATAGTATGAGGAGAGCTCAGTAGGAAAATTCGGTGGAGAAAAGAGACTGAGTAGCTTGGTTTACGCGGAAGACCAATCAAACTTCAAGACAAGAAGTTTGCACCACTTACGTAGGCCGCGAGGCCTCTCGAATAGCGAAAGGTGCCTCACCCTAGACACCTTCTCGAGTGGGTCTTAGCAGCCCAGGCATAATTAGTAAGCGGTGGTGGGTTCCGCGCTCCAGATGGAGACTCAGCTGGAAGTTAAGGGAAGAATGACAAGGAACTTTATGAATTGGAGCTGTAAGTTAACTCTTTGACAGAGAGAGCGAGATGGTGGTGGGGGACAGCCCCAGTGAAATCAGAGGTGAGAGCACAAAGCAATACAGTAGGCAGACTCCGGTGGAGATGCTCGAGAACATCCGGGTGGACTCCTGAGGCTCGATCCCGCATTTGCGTATGCCGAGCCTCCTTCCTCATGACCTTTGTCCAGAGTGGAATGCCTCCCGGCCGGCACATGATCAGTGCATGCTCAGTCACGATATCAGTGCCATCAACTGCATGCAGCCAGTCACTGACGAGCACAGATCACGTGATCAGCGCCTCTCAGTCACGTGATCACCGTATGATAAACACGTGATCAGTGAAACGACCAGCCACGTGATCACTGCATGCGCGGTCAGGTGGTCAGTTCCTGATCAGCCACCTGATCAGTGCGTGCAGTCCCCTGATCAGCGCCTGTCAGTCACTGATCACTGCCTGATAAACACGTGATCAGTGCCCGAACAGCACGTCATCAGTGCATGCTGATCACGTGATCAGTGCATGATAGCCACGTGATCAGTGCGTGCACAGTCCCATGATCAGCGCCTGTCAGTCACTGATCATTGCCTGATAAACACGTGATCAGTGCATGATGAGCCATGTGATCAGTGCCCGATCAGCACGTCATCAGTGCATGCGCAGATCCGTCATCAGTGCATGATAGCCACGTGATCAGTGCATGCTCAGTCCACGTGATCTGGACTTGATCAGCCACGTGATCAGTGCCTGCAGAGTCACGTGATCAGGGCCTGCTGAGCTGCGTGATTCCTGCCGGCTCATCTGCATGACAATTGCCAGCTGAGCTGCGTGATTCCTGTCGGCTCATCTGCTTGACAATTGCCAGCTGAGCTGCGATTCCTGCCTGGTCACGTGCTTGATTATTGCCAGTTGAGCAGCATGATTCGTCACTGCTGAGCTCCATGCTTATTGCCTGCTGATTGCGTGGTTCGTGTCTGCCCTCAGCTCTTTGATGCCTCCTGAGTCCCTGTTCGGTCGCCATACGGGACCAGCCCCATGATCCAGGGTATTCGAAGGAGAGATGGCCTAGGCGACTATTTATATGCTAATCAGAGATGTCAAGAATAATAGTATGAGAGAGCTCAGTAGGAAAATTCGGTGGAGAAAAGAGACTGAGTAGCTTGGTTTACATGGAAGACCAATCAAACTTCAAGACAAGAAGTTTGCACCACTTACGTGGCATGGCGCCCTCTCGAATAGCGAAAGGTGCCTCACCCTAGACACCTTCTGAGGTGGGTCTTAGCAGCCCAGCATAATTAGTAACAGTGTGTTCCGTGCTCCAGATGGAGACTCAGCTGGAAGTTAAAGGAAGAATGACAAGGAACTTTATGAATTGGGCTGTAGTTAACTCTTTGACAGAGACAGCGAGATGGTGGTGGGGACAGCCCCCAGTGAAATCAGAGGTGAGAGCACAAAGCAATACAGTAGGCAGACTCCGGTTTTGAGGGGGAGATGCTCGAGAACATCCGGGTGGACTCCTGAGGCTCGATCCCCATTTGCGTATGCCGAGCCTCCTTCCTCATGACCTTTGTCCAGAGTGGAATGCCTCCCCGCTCACATGATCAGTGCATGCTCAGTCACGATATCAGTGCCTGCTCAGCCCGATGACTGACGGCACAGTCACGTGATCAGCGCCTCTCATCAGCGTGGTCAGCATGATAAACACGTGATCAGTGAAGCGACCAACGTGATCTTGCTGCATGGTGGTCGGGTGGTCAGTTCCTGATCAGCCACCTGATCAGTGCGTGCACAGTCCCCTGATCAGCCTGTCAGTCACTGATCACTGCCGATACGTGATCAGTGCCGAACAACCACGTCATCGGTGCATGCGATCGCACGTGATCAGTGCATGATAGCGTGATCAGTGGTGCACAGTCCATGATCAGCGTGTCAGTCATGATCATTGCCTGATAAACACGTGATCAGTGCATGATATTGAGCCATGTGATCAGTGCCTGATCAACACGTCATCAGTGCATGATATGCACGTCATCAGTGCATGATAGCCGTGATCAGTGCATGCTCGGTCACGTGATGGACTCTGATCAGCCACGTGATCAGTGCCTGCAGTCACGTGATCAGAGCCTGCTGAGCTACGTGATTCCTGCCGGCTCATCTGCATGACAATTGCCAGCTGAGCTGCGTGATTCCTGCCTGGTCCGTGTGATTGTGCCAGTTGAGCAGCATGATTCGTCACTGCTGGGCTCCATGACTTATCCTGCTGTCCTCAGCTCTTTGAGTATTGCCTCCTGAGGTCCTGTTCGATGCCACCTGGGGACCAGCCCCAACTGATCCAGGGTATTCGAGAGAGATGGCCTAGGCGACTATTTATATGCTAATCAGAGATGTCAAGAATAATAGTATGAAGGGCTCAGTAGGAAAATTGGTGAAAGTAAGCTTGGTTTCCGTGGAAGACCAATCAAACAAGACAAGAAGTTTGCACCATATGTGCGCAGCAGCCCTCTCAGACAGCAAAGGTGCCTCACCTAGACATTCTCAGTGGGTCTTAGCAGCCACAGGCATAATTGTAAGCACGTGGTGGTTCCGCGCTCCAGATGGAGACTCAGCTGGAAGTTAAAGGGAAGAATGACAAGGAACTGTGAATTGGAGCTCTAAGTTAACTCTTTGACAGAGCGAGATGGTGGTGGGGGACAGCCCCAGTGAAATCAGAGGTGAGAGCAGCAAAGCAATACAGTAGGCAGACTCTGGTTTTGGAGAGATGCTCGAGAACATCTGGGTGGACTCCTGAGGCTCGATCCCGCATTTGCGTATGCCGAGCCTCCTTCCTCATGACCTTTGTCCAGAGTGGAATGCCTCCCCGGCTCCGGCAAATGATCAGTGCATGCTCAGTCGATATCAGTGCCTGCTCAGCCACGTGATCACTGACGGCACAGTCACGCGATCAGCGCCTCTCGATCACGTGATCACCGTATGATAAACACGTGATCAGTGAACGACCAGCCACGTGATCACTGCATGCGCGGTCAGGTGGTCAGTTCCTGATCAGCCACCTGGTCAGTGCGTGCAGATCTGATCAGCGCTGTCAGTCACTGTCATCTGCCTGATACGTGATCAGTGCCTGAACAGCCACGTCATCAGTGCGTAAGCGATCACGTGATCAGTGCATGATAGCCGTGATCGTGCACAGTCCCATGATCAGCGCATGTCAGTCACTGATCATTGCCTGATAAACACGTGATCAGTGCATGATCATGTTCGTGCCGATCTCAGTCATCATCGGTGCATGTGATCCGTCATCAGTGCATGATAACCACGTGATCAGTGCATGCTCAATCACGTAATCTGTATGATCAGCCCGTGATCAGTGCAGTCACGTGATCAGGGCCTGCTGAACTGCGTGATTCCTGCCGGCTCATCTGCATGACAATTACCAGCTGAGCTGCGTGATTCCTGTCGGCTCATCTGCTTGACAATTGCCAACTGAGCTGCGTGATTCCTACCTGGTCACGTGCTTGATTATTGCCAGTTGAACAGCATGATTCGTCACTGCTGAGCTCCATGCTTATTGCCTGCTGATTGCGTGGTTCGTGTCTGCTCAGCTCTTTGATGTGCCTCCTGAGGTCACTGTGATCAGCCTGCAGGGATGGCCCAACTGATCAGTGTGGAGATGATGGCTAGGCGACTCTTTATATACCAATCGAGATGTCAGAATAATAGTATGAGGAAAGCTCAGTAGGAAAATTCAGTGGAGAAAGAGACTGAGTAGCTTGGTTTCCGTGGAAGACCAATCAAACTTCAAGACAAGAAGTTTGCACCACTTACGTAGGCCGCAGGCGCCCTCTCGAATAGTGAAAGGTGCCTCACCCTAGACACCTTCAGTGGGTCTTAGCAGCCCAGGCATAATTAGTAAGCGTGGTGGGTTCCGCGATCAGCCACGTGAGCAGTGCATGATGGGCCGTAGTCATTGCATGATCAGTCCGTGATCATTGCGCCAGATCGAAAACGTGAAGCAGGTGCATGATAACCCGTGATCAGTGCATGATCAGTCACGTGATCAGTGCATGATCAGTCACGTGACGCACATGATCAGTCCGGCAGCCCGGTAGATGTATGCATTGATCATTGCATGATCAACCGCGTGAGCAGCACATGATAGATGCGTCATAAGTGCATGATTAGCTACATGATCAGTGTGCCAGTCAGCCATGATCAGTGCATGATCAACCACGTGAAGTGTATGATCGCATGGCGTGATCAGTGCATGATGCTCACGTGATCAGTTCATGATTAATCACGTGATCTGTGCATGACAGAGCATGATCAGTATGAAATCACGTGATCAGTGAATTATGTACGTGATCAGTTCATGATTAGTCACGTGATCAGTGCATGACCTGGCTCGTGATCAGTGTATGATCAGCCACGTGATCAGTGCATTATAGCCACGTGATCAGTGCATGATCAGTCACGTGATCAGTGGATGATCAGTCACCTGATCAGTGCATGATGTCCGTGATCAGTTCAGGATCAATGCGTGATCAGTGCATGATCAGTCCATGACCAGTGCAGATGCTACATGATCACTGCATGATCAGCCGTGACAGTGCATGTCAGGCCATGTGATCAGTGCATGATCAGTCACGTGATCAGTGCATGATCAGTCACTTGAACAGTGCATGATCATTCGTGATCTGTGCATGATGAGCCACGTGACAGTATGTGGTAGCTCGTGATCAGTGCATGATCAGCCACTTGAGCAGTGCAGTGGCCAGTGATATGTGCGCCAGTCAGTTCCATGAGCAGAGTATGATCAGCCATGTGATCAGTGCATGATGTCCACGTGATCAGTGCATGATCAGTCACGTGATCAGGTGTGTGATCAGCCACGTGAACAGTGCATGCTCAGTCACGTGATCAGGGCCTGCTGAGCTGCGTGATGCTGTCTGCTCATCTGCTTGACAATTGCCAGCTGAGCTGCAATTCCTGCCTGTCATCTGTATGACATTGCCAGCTGTGCTGCGTAATTCCTGCCTGCTCAGCTGCTTGATTATTGCCAGCTGAGCAGCATGATTCCTCACACTGAGTTCAATGATTATTGCCTGCTGACTGTATGATTCGTGCCTACTCTGCTCTTTGTAGCCTCCAGAGGCACTTGATCAGTGTATGATAGCAAACATGATCAGCGCATGATCAGTCACATGATCAGTGCATGATCAGTCACGTGATCAGTGCATGATCAGTCACGGTAACAGTGCATGATCAGCCACGTGATCAGTGAATGATCAGTGCGTGATCATTGCATAATCAGCCAGATGATGTGCGTGTTACCGTGCCAGTGATCAAATGCCCGTGATCAGGTGCAGATCAGTCCGTGATCAGTGTGATCAGCCACGTGATCAGTGCATGATCTTCGTGATCAGTACCCCAGATAACCACGTGATCAGTGCATGATTATCACGTGATCAGTGCATGATCAGTCATGTGTCTGTGTGATCAGCTGCGTGATCAGTGCAGTATCCAGTGATCAATGCAGGATATGCGTGATCAGTGCATGATCAGCCACGTGATCAGTGCATGTAGCTCGTCATGATCAGTGCATGATCAGCCAGGTGATCGATGCATGATGATCAGCGTAATCACAGTTCATGATCAATGATCTGTGCATGACCAGGCAGGTGATCAGTGTATGATCAGCCACGTGAACAGTGCATGATAGCCACGTGATCAGTGCATGATCAGTACATGATCAGTGCATGATCAGTCACGTGATCAGTGCATGATAGCTACGTAATCAGTGCATGATTAGTCACGTGATCAGGCATGTGATCAGTGTGTGATCAGCCACGTGAACAGTGCATGATGTACGTGATCAGTGCATGATCAATGCCTGATCAGTGCATGATCAGTCACGTGACAGTGCATGGTAGCTACGTGATGTTGCATGATGTTGCGTGATGTTGTGACAGCCGTGTGTCAGTGCATGATGAGTCCGTGATCAGTGCATGATCATGCATGCTGATCGTACAGGGTAAGCTCTGCGTGATCAGTGCATGATCAGCCACGTGATCAGTGCATTACCAGCGTCAGTGCATGATCAGCCACGTGATCAGTGCATGATCAGTCACGTGATCAGTGTCATGACCAGCCACGTGATCAGTGCATGATCAGTCCCGTGATCAGTGCATGATCATCGCATGATCAGTGCATGATCAGTCACGTGACCAGTGTGATCAGCCGTGATCAGTGCATGATCAACGTGATCAGTGCATGATCAATTGCGTGATCAGTGCATGATCAGTCACGTGACCAGTACATGGTAGCTGGTGATCATTGCATGATCAGCCACGTGAGCAGTGCATGATAGCCACATGTCGTTGCGCAGTCAGTCCGTGATCAGTGCATGATCAGTCAGTGATGAGTACAGTCAGTGCTGATCAGTGCATGATCAATTATGTGATAAGTGCATGATCACTCAGGTGACCAGTGCATGGTAGCCACGTGATCATTGCATGATCAGCCGTGATCAGTGCATGATAGCCACGTGATCAGTGCATGATCAGTCCGAGATCGTGAATATGATCAGTGCCGCGGTGTGCAGTCGCCATCGATCAGTGCATGATCATCACGTGATCAGTGCATGATCAGCTCCGTGATCAGTGCATGATCAGTCATGATCAGTGCATGATATGCGCGTGATCAGTGCATGATGAGTCCACGTGATCAGTGCATGATAGCCATGATCAGTGCATGATCAGTCGCTGATGAGTGTATGATCAGTCCATTGACGGTACATGATAGCTACATGATCATTGCATGATCAGCCACGTGTAGTTCATGATAGCCAAGTGATCTGTGCATGATCGAATCGTGAGCAGAGTATGATCAGCCACGTGATCAGTGCATGGTGCCCGTGATCAGTGCATGATCAGTCACGTGATCAGGTGTATTCAGCCAGCGTGATACTGATGCATGATCAGCCACGTGATCAGTGCATGATATCCACGTGATCAGTGCATGATCAGTCGTGATCAGTGCATGATCAGACGTGATCAGTGCATGATCAGTCACGTGATCCAGTACGTAGGTGATCATGATGATCATGTTGCGCAGTCAGCCGTGATCAGTGCATGATCAGCCACGTGATCAGTGCATGATCAGTCGTAGTGTGCATGATCAGTCGTGATCGGTGCATGATCATCCACGTGATCAGTGCATGTCAGTCATGTGTCAGTGCATGATAGCCTGGTGATCAGTGCGATCAGTCCCGTGATCAGTGCATGATCAGCCAGTGATCAGTGCCATGGGTATCGCTCATGATGGTGTGATCAGTCACGTGATCAGTGCATGATCAGCCACGTGATCAGTGCATGATAGCCACGTGATCAGTGCATGATCAGTCACGTGATCAGTGCATGATCAATCACGTGATCAGTGCATGATAGCCACGTGATCAGTGCATGATCAGTCACGTGATCAGTGTATGATCAGCCACGTGAACAGTGCATGCTCAGTCACGTGATCAGTGGCCTGCTGAGCTGCGTGATTACTGTCTGCTCATCTGTGACAATTGCCAGCTGAGCTGCACGATTCCTGCCTGTCATCTGCTTGACAATTGCCAGCTGTGCTGCGTAATTCCTGCCTGCTCATCCTTGATTATGCCAGCTGAGCAGCATGATTTCCAAGCTGAGTTCCATGATTATAGCCTGCTGACTGATTCCTGCCTACTCAGCTCTTTGTTCATTGCCTCCAGATGCACATGATCAGTATGGACATGAAACATGATCAGCACATGATCAGTCATGATCATGATAAGCCACGTGATCAGTGCATGATCAATTACGTGATCAGTGCATGATCAGTCATGTGATCAGTGCATGATAGCTCATTGATCAGTGCATGATCAGCCACGTGATCAGTGCATGATAGCCACGTGATCAGTGCATGATCATCACATGATCAGTGTATGATCAGCCACGTGATCAGTGCATGATGAGCCACGTGATCAGTGCATGATCAATTACGTGATCAGTGCATGATCAGTCACGTGACCAGTACATGGTTGCTACGTGATCGTTGCATGATCAGCCACGTGAGCAGAGCATGATAGCCACGTGATCAGTGCATGATCAGTCACGTGATCAGTACATGATCAGTCACGTGAACAGTGCATGATCATTTACGTGATCTGTGCATGATCAGTCACGTGACCAGTATATGGTAGCTACGTGATCATTCCATGACGAGCCACGTGAGCAGTGCATGATAGCCACGTGATGTGTGCATGATCAGTTACGTGATCAGAGTATGATCAGCCACGTGATCAGTGCATGAGTGCCACGTGATCAGTGCATGATATGTCCGTGACAGGTGTGTGATCAGCCACGTGAACAGTGCATGATCAGCCACGTGATCAGTGCATGATCAGTGCATGATCATGTGCATGATCAGCCACGTGATCAGTGCATGGTCAGACACGTGAACAGTGTATGATCAGCCGTGATCAGTGCATGATATCCAAGTGATCAGTGCATGATCAATCACGTGATCAGTGCATGATCAGCCACGTGAACAGTGCATGCTCAGTCACGTGATCAGGGCCTGCTGAGCTGCGTGATTACTGTCTGCTCATCTGCTTGACAATTGCCAGCTGAGCTGCACGATTCCTGCCTGTCATCTGCTTGACAATTGCCAGCTGTGCTGCGTAATTCCTGCCTGCTCAGCTGCTTGATTATTGCCAGCTGAGCAGCATGATTCCTCACAGCTGAGTTCCATGATTATTGCCTGCTGACCATTTGATTCGTGTGCTACTCAGCTCTTTGTTTATGCCTCCAGAGGCACATGATCAGTGTATGATAGCAAACATGATCAGTGCATGATCAGTCACATGATCAGCGCCATTAAGTCACGTGATCACTACATGATAGTCATGTGATCAGTCCATGCTCAGTCACGGTATCAGTGCATGATCAGCCACGTGATCAGTGCATGATCAGCCATTGATCAGTGCATGATCGCTCGTGATCAGTGCATGATCAGTCACGTGATCAGTGCATGATCAGCCCGTGATCAGTGCGACGATGATCAGTGCATGATCAGCCCGTGATCAGTGCATGATAGCCCACGTGATCAGTGCATGATCAGTTTAGAGCAGTGTATGATCAGTCACGTGATCAGTGCATGTCAACCATGATCATATGATCAGCCACGTGATCAGTGCATGATAGCCACGTGAGATGTGATCAGTCACGTGATCAGTGCATGATCAGCCCGCGTGATCAGTGCATGATCAGTCACGTGATCAGTGCATGATGAGCTGCGCAGCCCTGCTCATCTGTGACAATTGCCAGCTGTGCTGCATAATTCCTGCCTGATCAGTGCTTGATTGTGCCAGCTGATCAGCATGATCACTCACAGCTGAGTTCCATGATTATAGCCTGCTGTGATTCTGCCTACTCAGCTCTGTGTGCATTGCCTCCAGGGCACATGATCAGTGTGTGATCGCAAACATGATCAGCATGATCAGTCACATGATCAGCACCATTAAGTCACGTGATCACCATGATCAGTCACGTGATCAGTGCATGATCAGTCACGTGATCAGTGCATGATCAGCCACGATCAGTGCATGATAGCCACGTGATCAGTGCATGATCAGCCACGTGATCAGTGCATGATATCCGTGATCAGTGCATGATCAGTCACGTGATCAGTGCATGATCAGTCACGTGATCAGTGCATGATCATGCGTGATAGTGCATGATAGCCACGTGATCAGTGCATGATCAGTCACGTGATCAGTGCATGATCAGTCACGTGACAGTGCATGGTAGCTACGTGATCAGTGCATGATCAGCCACGTGATAGTGCATGTAGCCAGTGATCAGACATGATCAGTCACGTGATCAGTGCATGATCAGTTGTGATCAGTGCATGATAGCCACGTGATCAGTGCATGATCAGCCACGTGATCAGTGCATGATCAGCGTGATGATCATGCCGATTGTACACGTGATCAGTGCATGATCAGTCACGTGATCAGTGCTATGATCAGCCACGTGAACAGTGCATGCTCAGTCACGTGATCAGGGCCTGCTGAGCTGCGTGATTACTGTCTGCTCATCTGCTTGACAATTGCCAGCTGAGCTGCATGATTCCTGCCTGTCATCTGCTTGACAATTGCCAGCTGTGCTGTGTAATTCCTGCCTGCTCAGCTGCTTGATTATTGCCAGCTGAGCAGCATGATTCCTCACAGCTGAGTTCCATGATTATTGCCTGCTGACTGTTTGATTCGTGCCTACTCAGCTCTTTGTTTATTGCCTCCAGAGGCACATGATCAGTGTATGATAGCAAACATGATCAGCGCATGATCAGTCACATGATCAGCGCCATTAAGTCACGTGATCACTACATGATAGTCATGTGATCAGTGCATCTCAGTCACTGTGATCAGTGCATGATCAGCCACGTGATCAGTGCATGATCCGTGATCAGTGCATGATGTACGTGATCAGTGCATGATCAGCCACGTGATCAGTGATGCAGCCATTGATCAGTGCATGATAGCCACGTGTCAGTGCATGATCAGCACGTGATCAGTGCATGATCAGCGTGATCAGTGCATGATAGCCGTGATCAGTGCATGATCAGTCACGTGATCAGTGCATGATCAGTCACGTGACCAGTACATGGTAGCTACATGATCATGCATGATCAGCCACGTGATCAGTGCATGATAGCCGTGATCAGTGCATGATCAGTCACGTGATCAGTGCATGATCAGTCATGTGATCAGCATGATCACCGCGTGATCAGTGCATGATCAGCCACGTGATCAGTGCATGATAGCACGTGATCAGTGCATGATCAATTCGTGATCAGTGCATGATCAGTCACGTGATCAGTGCATGATCAGCCACGTGATCAGTGCATGATCAGCCACGTGATCAGTGCATGATAGCCACGTGATCAGTGCATGATCAGTCACGTGATCAGTGATGATCACGTGATCAGTGTGATGTCCACGTGATCAGTGCATGATCAGTTCGTGATCAGTGCATGATCAGCCACGTGATCAGTGCATGATAGCTACGTGATCAGTGCATGATCAGTCGCGTGATCAGTGCATGATCAGCCACGTGATCAGTGCATGATCAGCCACGTGATCAGTGCATGCAGTTCGTGATCGGTGCATGATCAATCCGTGCATGATCAGTGCGCCGAGCCGTGATCAGTGCATGATCAGTCACGTCAGTGTGTGATCAGCCACGTGAACAGTGCATGCTCAGTCACGTGATCAGGCCTGCTGAGCTTGTGATTACTGTCTGCTCATCTGCTTGACAATTGCCAGCTGAGCTGGATTCCTGCCTGTCATCTGCCATTGAGTTGCCAGCTGTGCTGCGTATTCCTGCCTGCTCAGCTGCTTGATTATTGCCAGCTGAGCAGCATGATTTCTCAGAGCTGAGTTCATGATTATTGCCTACTGATTCCTGCCTACTCAGCTCTTTGTTCGTGCCTCCAGAGGCACATGATCAGTGTATGACAGCAAACATGATCAGTGCATGATCAGTCACATGATCAGTGCATGATAAGCCACGTGATCAGTGCATGATCAGTCACGTGATCAGTGCATGATCAGATGTGATCAGTGCATGGTAGCTGCGTGATCATTGCATGATCAGCCACGTGATCAGTGCATGATAGCCACGTGATCAGTGCGATATTGCGTGATCAGTGCATGATCAGCAGGGTCAGTCGTGATCAGTGCATGATCACGTGATCAGTGCATGATCAATCACGTGATCAGTGCATGATTCGCTATATTGTGATCATTGCATGATCAGCCACGTGATCAGTGCATGATAGCCACGTGATCAGTGCATGATCAGTCACGTGATCAGTGCATGATCAGCCGTGATCAGTGCATGATATCAGTGAATGATCATCCACGTGATCAGTGCATGATCAGCCACGTGATCAGTGCATGATCAGCGTGATCAGTGCATGATCAGTCACGTGATCAGTGCATGATCATCGCATGTGATCATGTGTGATCAGCCACGTGATCAGTGCATGATAGCCACGTGATCAGTACATGATCAGTCACGTGATCAGTGCATGATCAGTCACGTGCCAGTACATGGTAGCTACGTGATCATTGCATGATCAGCCACGTGACAGTGCATGATAGCCACGTGATCAGTGCATGATCAGCCGTGATCAGTGCATGATCAGCCACGTGTCAGTGCATGATCAGTCACGTGATCATGTGCATGATCAGCCGTGATCAGTGCATGATAGCCACGTGATCAGTGCAGGATAACCGTGATCAGTGCATGATCAGTCACGTGATCAGTGCATGATCAGTCACGTGATCAGTGCATGATCAGTCACGTGATCAGTGCATGATCAGCAAGTGATCAGTGCATGATAGCCGTGATCAGTGCATGATCATCGTGATCAGTGCATGATCAGTCACGTGATCAGTGCATGATCAGCCACGTGATCAGTGCATGATCAGCCACGTGATCAGTGCATGATCAGTTCGTGATCAGTGCATGATCAGCCACGTGATCAGTGCATGATCAGTCACGTGATCAGTACATGATCAGTCACGAACAGTGCATGATGTTCGTGATCAGTGCATGATCAGTCACGTGATCAGTGCATGATCGGTGATCGGCAGATGTTCGCATGCGTAGAACGTGAGTGTGCATGATAGCCACGTGATCAGTGCATGATCAGTTGCGTGATCAGTGTATGATCAGTCACGTGATCAGTGCATGAGTGCACGTGATCAGTGCATGATATGTCACGTGACAGTGTGTGATGCCACGTGATCAGTGCATGATCAGCCACGTGATCAGTGCATGATCAGCCACGTGATCAGTGTGCATGATCAGTTCGTGCGACGAGTATGATGCAGCCACGTGATCAGTGCATGATCAGTCACGTGATCAGTGTGTGATCAGCCACGTGAACAGTGCATGCTCAGTCACGTGATCAGGGCCTGCTGATGCGTGATTACTGTCTGCTCATCTGCTTGACAATTGCCAGCTGAGCTGCACGATTCCTGTCATCTGCTTGACAATTGCCAGCTGCTGCGTGATTCCTGCCTGCTCAGCTGCTTGATTGTGCCAGCTGAGCAGCATGATTCCTCACAGTTCCATGATTATTGCCTGACTGTATGATTCGTGCCTACTCAGCTCATGTCATTTGGCAGATCAGTGTATGATAGCAAACATGATCAGTGCATGATCAGTCACATGATCAGTGCCATTAAGTCACGTGATCAGTACATGATAGTCATGTGATCAGTGCATGCTCAGTCACGTGATCAGTGCATGATCAGCCACGTGATCAGTGCATGATCATCACATGATCAGTGTATGATCACCACGTGATCAGTGCATGATAGTCATGTGATCAGTGCATGATAGACGTGATCAGTGCATGATCAGTCACGTGATCAGTGCATGATAGCCACGTGATCAGTGCATGATCAGCCACGTGAACAGTGCATGCTCAGTCACGTGATCATGAGGCCTGTAGCTCAGTGTTGCTGTCTGCATGATCTGCCATTCAGTGCCAGCTGAGCTGCACGATTCTGCCTGTCATCTGCTTGACAATTGCCAGCTGTGCTGCGTAATTCCTGCCTGTCATCTTGATTATTGCCAGCTGAGCAGCATGTTCCTCACAGCTGAGTTCCATGATTATTGCCTGCTGACTGTTACAGTTCGTGCCTCTCAGCTGTGCATTTGTGCCTCCAGAGGCACATGATCAGTGTATGATAGCAAACATGATCAGTGCATGATCAGTCACATGATCAGTGCATTGAGTCACGTGATCAGTGCATGATCAGTCATCGTGATCATATGCGTCAGCCACGTGATCAGTGCATGATCAGCCACGTGATCAGTGCATGATCAGTCACGTGATCAGTGCATGATCATCACGTGTCAGTGCATGTGTAGTCATGTGTCAGTGCATGATAGCGCCCATGATCAGTGCATGATCAGTCCACGTGATCAGTGCATGATCAGCCACGTGATCAGTGCATGATAGCCACGTGATCAGTGCATGATCAGTCACGTGATCAGTGCATGATCAGTCACGTGATCAGTGTATGATCAGCCACGTGATCAGTGCATGATCAGTCACGTGATCAGTATATGACGAATGCGTGATTACTGTCCATGATCCTTGACAGTCCAGTGATCTGCACGATTCCTGCCTGTCATCTGCATGACAGTGCACGCATCTGTGCATGAATTCCCGCCTGCTCATCTCACACTTGATTATTGCCAGCTGAGCAGCATGATTTCTCAGAGCTGAGTTCCATGATTGCTGCCTGCTGACTGATTCCTGCCTACTCAGCTCTTTGTTCATTGCCTCCAGAGGCACATGATCAGTGTATGACACCAAACATGATCAGTGCATGATCAGTCACATGATCAGTGCAATCAGCCACGTGATCAGTGCATGATCAGTCACGTGATCAGTGCATGATCAGTGCGTCATGCCAGTACATGATAGCTGTGTGATCAGTGCATGATCAGCCACGTGATCAGTGCATGATCAGTCACGTGATCATGCATGATCAGGTGGTGATCAGTTGATCAGCCACGTGATCAGTGCATGATAGCCGTGATCAGTGCATGATCAGTCACGTGATCAGTGTGTGATCAGCCACGTGATCAGTGCATGATCATCACGTGATCAGTGCATGATAGCGTGATCAGTGCATGATAGCCACGTGATCAGTGCATGATCAGTCACGTGATCATGTGTGATCAGCCACGTGATCAGTGCATGATCATCCCGTGATCAGTGCATGATCAGTTACGTGATCAGTGCATGATCAGTCACGTGATCAGTGCATGGTTGCTCACGTGATCGTTCTGCATGATCAGCCATGTGACGGAGCATGATAGCCACGTGATCAGTGCATGATCGATCCGCGTGATCAGTGCATGATCAGTCACGTGATCAGTGCATGATCATTCGTGATCAGTGCATGATCATCCACGTGATCAGTATATGGCTAATGTGATCAGTGCATGATCAGCCACGTGATCAGTGCATGATCAGCCACGTGATGTGTGCATGGTAGAGTGCATTGACGCAGTGTATGATCAGCCACGTGATCAGTGCATGATATCCAAGTGATCAGTGCATGATCAGTCACGTGATCAGTGTATGATCAGCCACGTGAACAGTGCATGCTCAGTCACGTGATCAGGGCCTGCTGAGCTGCGTGATTACTGTCTGCTCATCTGCTTGACAATTGCCAGCTGAGCTGCACGATTCCTGCCTGTCATCTGCTTGACAATGCAGCTGTGCTGCGTAATTCCTGCCTGCTCAGCTGCTTGATTATTGCCAGCTGAGCAGCATGATTCCTCACAGCTGAGTTCCATGATTATTGCCTGCTGACTGTTTGATTCGTGCCTACTCAGCTCTTTGTTTATGCCTCCAGAGGCACATGATCAGTGTATGATAGCAAACATGATCAGCGCATGATCAGTCACATGATCAGCGCCATAAGTCACGTGATCACTACATGATAGTCATGTGATCAGTCCATGCTCAGTCAGTATCAGTGCATGATCAGCCACGTGATCAGTGCATGATCAGCCAGGTGATCAGTGCATGATAGCCACGTGATCAGTGCATGATCAGTCACGTGATCAGTGCATGATCAGCAGGTGATCAGTGCATGATCAGCCGTGATCAGTGCATGATAGCCACGTGATCAGTGCATGATCAGTCACCTGATGGGTGTATGATCATCACGTGACCAGTACATGGTAGCTACATGATCATTGCATGATCAGCCGTGAGTAGTGCATGATAGCCACGTGATCAGTGCATGATCAGTCACGTGATCAGTATGATCAGAATCGTGACGTGCATAGTGGCTGGTGATCATGCATGATCCCACGTGAGCATGCATGATGCATGCGTGATCAGTGCATGATCAGCCACGTGATCAGTGCATGATCATCGCATGATCATGCATGATCAGCCGATCGTGCATGATGATCACGTGATCAGTGTATGATCAGCCACGTGATCAGTGCATGATCAGCCACGTGATCAGTGCATGATCAGTGATGATCAGTGCATGATCAGTCACGTGATCAGTACATGGTAATTGTGATCAGTGCATGATCAGCCACGTGATCAGTGCATGATCAGCCACGTGATCAGTGCATGATCATCACGTGATCAGTGCATGATCATTTACGTGATCAGTGCATGATCAGTGCGATACAGTATATGGTAGCTACGTGATCATTCCATGACAGCACGTGAGCAGTGCATGATAGCCACGTGATGTGTGCATGATCAGTTACGTGAGCAGAGTATGATCAGCCACGTGATCAGTGCATGAGTGCCACGTGATCAGTGCATGATATGTCACGTGACAGGTGTGTGATCAGCCACGTGAACAGTGCATGTTCAGCCACGTGATCAGTGCATGATAGCCACGTGATCAGTGCATGATCAGTTGCGTGAGCAGTGTATGATCAGCCACGTGATCAGTGCATGGTCAGACACGAACAGTGTATGATCAGCCGTGATCAGTGCATGATATCCAAGTGATCAGTGCATGATCATCACGTGATCAGTGTATGATCAGCCACGTGAACAGTGCATGCTCAGTCACGTGATCAGGGCCTGCTGAGCTGCGTGATTACTGTCTGCTCATCTGCTTGACAATTGCCAGCTGAGCTGCGATTCCTGCCTGTCATCTGCTTGACAATTGCCAGCTGTGCTCGTAATTCCTGCCTGCTCAGCTGCTTGATTATTGCCAGCTGAGCAGCATGATTCCTCACTGAGTTCCATGATTATTGCCTGCTGCTGTTTGATTCGTGCCTACTCAGCTCTTTGTTTATTGCCTCCAGAGGCACATGATCAGTGTATGATAGCAAACATGATCAGCATGATCAGTCACATGATCAGCGCCATTAAGTCACGTGATCACTACATGATAGTCAGTGATCAGTCATGCTCAGTCACAGTGATCAGTGCATGATCAGCCACGTGATCAGTGCATGATAGCCACATGATCAGTGCATGATCACCACGTGATCAGTGCATGATCAGTCGTGGATCAGTGCATGTCGATCACGTGATCAGTGCATGATCAGTCACGTGATCAGTGCATGATCAGCCACGTGATCAGTGCATGATAGCCACGTGATCGGTGTGATCAGTCGTGATCAGTGCATGATCATCACGTGATCAGTGCATGATCAGCCACGTGATCAGTGCATGATCAGCCACGTGATCAGTGCATGATCAGTCACGTGATCAGTGCATGATCAGCCACGTGATCAGTGCATGATCAGTCACGTGATCAGTGCATGATCAGTGATCAGTGCATGATCATTCCGTGATCAGTGCATGATCAGTCACGTGATCAGTATGATAGCTCGTGATCATCATGGCGAGCCACGTGATCAGTGCATGTAGAACGTGATGTGTGCATGATCAGTACGTGATCAGTATGATCAGCCACGTGATCAGTGCATGATGCCACGATCAGTGCATGATCGTCATGACAGTGTGTGATCAGCCACGTGATCAGTGCATGATCAGCCACGTGATCAGTGCATGATAGCCACGTGATCAGTGCATGATCAGTCCGTGATCAGTGTATGATCAGCCACGTGATCAGTGCATGATCAGTCACGTGATCAGTGTATGATCAGCCACGTGATCAGTGCATGATCAGTCACGTGATCAGTGGCCTGCTGAGCTGCGTGATTACTGTGCTGCTCATCTGCTTGACAATTGCCAGCTGAGCTGCACGATTCCTGCCTGTCATCTGCTTGACAATTGCCAGCTGTGCTGCGTAATTCCTGCCTGCTCAGCTGCTTGATTATTGCCAGCTGAGCAGCATGATTCCTCACACCTGAGTTCCATGATTATTGCCTGCTGACTGTATGATTCGTGCCTACTCAGCTCTTTGTTTATTGCCTCCAGAGGCACATGATCAGTGTATGATAGCAAACATGATCAGCGCATGATCAGTCACATGATCAGCGCCATTAAGTCACGTGATCACTACATGATGATCATGATCAGTCCATGCTCAGTCACGATCAGTGCATGATCAGCCACGTGATCAGTGCATGATCAGTCACGTGATCAGTGTATGATCACCACGTGATCAGTGCATGGTCAGTCACGTGATCAGTGCATGATATAGGCGTGATCAGTGCATGATCAGTCACGTGATCAGTGCATGATAGCCACGTGATCAGTGTGATCAGCCACGTGATCAGTGCATGATCAGTCACGTGATCAGGGCCTGCTAGCTAGCTCATGATTACTGTCTGCTCATCTGCTTGACAATTGCCAGCTGAGCTGCACGATTCCTGCCTGTCATCTGCTTGACAATTGCCAGCTGTGCTGCGTAATTCCTGCCTGCTCAGCTGCTTGATTATTGCCAGCTGAGCAGCATGATTCCTCACAGCTGAGTTCCATGATTATTGCCTGCTGACTGTTTGATTCGTGCCTACTCAGCTCTTTGTTTATTGCCTCCAGAGGCACATGATCAGTGTATGATAGCAAACATGATCAGTGCATGATCAGTCACATGATCAGTGCCATTAAGCCACGTGATCAGTGCATGATAGTCATGTGATCAGTCCATGATCAGCCACGTGATCAGTGCATGATCAGCACGTGATCAGTGCATGATCAGTCACGTGATCAGTGCATGATCATCCACGTGATCAGTGCATGGGCAGTCATGTGATCAGTGCATGATAGCCACGTGATCAGTGCATGATCAGTCCGTGATCAGTGCATGATCAGCCACGTGATCAGTGCATGATGGCCACGTGATCAGTGCATGATCAGTCACGTGATCAGTGCATGATCAGTCACAGTAGGTGTGTGATCAGCCACGTGATCAGTGTGTCAGTCACGTGATCAGCCATGAGCTCATGATTACTGTCTGCTCATCTGCATGATCATTGCAGCTGATCTGCGATTCCTGCCTGTCATCTGCTTGACAGTACCACCTGTGCTGCAGCATTCCTGCCTGCTCATCACTTGATCATTGCCAGCTGGCAGCATGATTTCTCACAGTGATCAGTTCCATGATCATGGCACCTGCTCAGTGATTCATGCCTCGCTCATGTGATCTCCAGATACGCATGATCATGTGGCCACCAGCGTGATCAGCGCATGATCAGATCACAAGTCAATGTGATCAGCCAGATGTAGTCAGTGTGATCAGTTATGTGATCAGGTACATGATCAGTCATGTGATCAGTACATGGTAACTGTGCGTGATCCATGATCAGCATGTGATCAGTGCATGATCAGCTCGTGATCAGTGCATGATCAGTCACGTGATCAGTGCATGATCAGCCACGTGATCAGTGCATGTACTGCGTGATCAGTGCATGATCAGTCATGTGATCAGTGCATGATCAGCCCGCATGATCAGTGCATGATAGTCTGCGTGATCAGTGCATGAATGGCGATCAGTGCATGAGCCATTGATCAGTGCATGATCAGTGGTGATCATGTGTGATCAGCCACGTGATCAGTGCATGATCAGCCGTGATCAGTGCGATCAATCATGTAGTCGTGAAGTGCATGATCAGTCACGTGACCAGTATGTTCGTGATCATGCCAGATGACCACGTGAGCAGTGCATGATAGCCACGTGATCAGTGCATGATCAGTCACGTGATCAGTATGATCAGTCACGTGATCAGTGCATGATCAGTCGTGATCAGTGCATGATCATCACGTGATCAGTGTATGATAATATGTGATGTTCGCAATGACCGTGATCAGTGCATGATTAATACGTGATGGCCAGCATGATCAGTCACGTGAACAGTGTATGATCAGCCACGTGATCAGTGCATGATATCCAAGTGATCAGTGCATGATCATTGATCAGTGTATGATCAGCCACGTGAACAGTGCATGCTCAGTCACGTGATCTGGGCCTGCTGAGCTGCGTGATTACTGTCTGCTCATCTGCTTGACAATTGCCAGCTGAGCTGCACGATTCCTGCCTGTCATCTGCTTGACAATTGCCAGCTGTGCTGCGTAATTCCTGCCTGCTCAGCTGCTTGATTATTGCCAGCTGAGCAGCATGATTCCTCACAGCTGAGTTCCATGATTATTGCCTGCTGACTGTTTGATTCGTGCCTACTCAGCTCTTTGTTTATTGCCTCCAGAGGCACATGATCAGTGTATGATAGCAAACATGATCAGGCATGATCAGTCACATGATCACGCCATTAAGTCACGTGATCACTACATGATAGTCATGTGATCAGTCCATGCTCAGTCGGTATCAGTGCATGATCAGCCACGTGATCAGTGCATGATCAGTCACGTGATCAGTGTATGATGGCCACGTGATCAGTGCATGATCAGTCACGTGATCAGTGCATGATCAGGCACGTGATCAGTGCATGATCAGTCTCGTGATCAGTGCATGATAGCCACGTGATCAGTGCATGATCAGTCACCTGATGAGTGTATGATCATCACGTGACAGTACATGGTAGCTACATGATCATTGCATGATCAGCCACGTGATAGTGCATGATAGCGTGATCACTGCATGATCAGTCACGTGATCAGTGCATGATCAGTCATGTGACCAGCATGACTGCGTGATCATCATGATCAGCCGTGAGCAGTGCATGATAGCCATGATCAGTGCATGATCAGTCACGTGATCTCGTGATCGCCGATCAGACGTGATCAGTGCATAAGTGATCAGTGCATGATCAGCCACGTGATCAGTGCATGATCAGTCACGTGATCGTGATATGTCCAGCCACATGATCATGATCAGCACATCATGATCATGCATGATCAGTCATTGATCAGTGCATGTGATCAGTCACGTGACCAGTTACATGAAGCGGATTGCATGATCATTGCATGATCAGCCATGATCAGAATGCATTATCAGCACGTGATCAGTACATGATCAGTCACGTGAACAGTGCATGATCATTTACGTGATCTGTGCATGATCAGTCACGTGACCAGTATATAGTAATTACGTGATCATTCCATGACGAACCACGTGAAGTGCATGATAGCCACGTGATGTGTGCATGATCATTTCGTGAGCAGTATGATCAGCCACGTGATCAGTGCATGAGTGCCGTGATCAGTGCATGATATGTCACGTGACAGGTGTGTGATCAGCCACGTGAACAGTGCATGTTCAGCCACGTATTCAGTGCATGATAGCCACGTGATCAGTGCATTATCAGTTACGTGAGCAGTGTATGATCAGCCACGTGATCAGTGCATGGTCAGCACGTGAACAGTGTATGATCAGCCATGTGATCAATGCATGATATCAAGTGATCAGTGCATGATCAATCACGTGATCAGTGTATGATCAGCCACGTGAACAGTGCATGCTCAGTCACGTGATCAGGGCCTGCTGAGCTGCGTGATTACTGTCTGCTCATCTGCTTGACAATTGCCAGCTGAGCTGCACGATTCCTGCCTGTCATCTGCTTGACAATTGTCAGCTGTGCAGCGTAATTCCTGCCTGCTCAGCTGCTTGATTATTGCCAGCTGAGCAGCATGATTCCTCACAGCTGAGTTCCATGATTATTGCCTGCTGACTGTTTGATTCGTGCCTACTCAGCTCTTTGTTTATTGCCTCCAGAGGCACATGATCAGTGTATGATAGCAAACATGATCAGTGCATGATCAGTCACATGATCAGCGCCATTAAGTCACGTGATCACTACATGATAGTCATGTGATCAGTCCATGCTCAGTCACAGTATCAGTGCATGATCAGCCACGTGATCAGTGCATGATCAGCCACGTGATCAGTGTATGATCATCCACGTGATCAGTGCACAGTCAGTCATGTGATCAGTGCATGATAAGGCAGGTGATCAGTGCATGATCAGTCTCGTGATCAGTGCATGATAGCCACGTGATCAGTGCATGATCAGTCACCTGATGGGTGTATGATCATTCACGTGACCAGTACATGGTAGCTACATGATCATTGCATGATCAGCCACGTGATGGTGCATGATCAGCCACGTAGTCACTGCATGATCAGTCACGTAGTCAGTGCATGATCAGTCATGTAATCAGTACATGGTAGTTGCGTGATCAGTGCATGATCAGCCACGTGATCAGTGCATGATAGCCACGTGATCAGTGCATGATCAGATCCACTGATCAGTGCATGATCAGTTCGTGATCATGCATGATCGTCACGTGATCAGTGCATGGTAGCTCGTGATCAGTGCATGATCAGCCGTGATCAGTGCATGATAGCCACGTGATCAGTGCATGATCAGTCATGTGATAAATCATGTGATCAGCCACGTTGTCAGTGCATGATATCCACGTGATCAGTGCATGATCAGCCACGTGATCAGTGCATGATAGCCCGTGATCAGTGCATGATCAGTCACGTGATCATGTGTGATCAGCCACGTGATCAGTGCATGATGAGCCACGTGATCAGTGCATGATCAGTGCATTGATCAGTGCATGGTTGCTCGTGATCGTGCATGATCAGCCACGTGATCAGTGCATGATAGCCACGTGATCAGTGCATGATCAGTCACGTGATCAGTACATGATCAGTCACGTGAACAGTGTATGATCATTCGTGATCAGTGCATGATCAGTCACGTGACAGTATATGGTAGCTACATGATCATTCATGATGACGAACACGTGAGCAGTGCATGCATGATAGCCACGTGATGTGCATGATCGGTCACGTGAGCAGAGTATGATCAGCCACGTGATCAGTGCATGAGTGCCGTGATCAGTGCATGTGTCACGTGACAGGTGTGTATCAGTCATGCGTGAACAGTGCATGTTCAGCCACGTGATCAGTGCATGATAGCCACGTGATCAGTGCATGATCAGTTACGTGAGCAGTGCATGATCAGCCACGTGATCAGTGCATGGTCAGCCGTGAACAGTGTATGATCAGTGATTGATCATGTGCATGATATCCAGTGATCAGTGCATGATCATCACGTGATCAGTGATGATCAGCGTGAACAGTGCATGCTCAGTCACGTGATCTGGGCCTGCTGAGCTGCGTGATTACTGTCTGCTCATCTGCTTGACAATTGCCAGCTGAGCTGCATTCCTGCCTGTCATCTGCTTGACAATTGCCAGCTGTGCTGCGTAATTCCTGCCTGCTCAGCTGCTTGATTAAGCTGAGCAGCATGATTCCTCACTGAGTTCCATGATTGCCTGCTGACTGTTTGATTCGTGCCTACTCAGCTCTTTGTTTATTGCCTCCAGAGGCACATGATCAGTGTATGATAGCAAACATGATCAGCGCATGATCAGTCACATGATCAGCGCCATTAAGTCACGTGATCACTACATGATAGTCATGTGATCAGTCCATGCTCAGTCGGTATCAGTGCATGATCAGCCACGTGATCAGTGCATGATCAGCCACGTGATCAGTGCATGATCAGCCACGTGATCAGTGCATGATCAGTCGTGATCAGTGCATGATCAGGCACGTGATCAGTGCATGATCAGTCCGTGATCAGTGCATGATAGCCACGTGATCAGTGCATGATCAGTCACCTGATGGGTGTATGATCAGTCACGTGACCTGTACATGGTAGCTACGTGATCATTGCATGATCAGCCACGTGAGTAGTGCATGATAGCCACGTGATCAGTGCATGATCAGTCACGTGATCAGTGCATGATCAGTCATGTATGACTGTACGTGGCCAGCGCGTGATCAGTATGATCAGCCACGTGATCAGTGCATGATAGCCACGTGATCAGTGCATGATCAGTCGTGATCAGTGCATGATCAGTCACGTGATCAGTGCATGATCAGCCACGTGATCAGTGCATGATCTGCGCATGATCAGTGCATGATCAGCCGGTGATCAGTGCATGATCAGTCATGTGTCAGTGCATGATATAGTCACGTGATCAGTGCATGATCAGTCACGTGATCAGTGCATGATCAGCCACGTGATCAGTGCATGATCAGCCTGATCATGAGTGATCAGGCCAGATGATCATGCATGATCAGTCGTGATCAGTGCATGATCAGCCAGTGATCAGTGCATGATAGCCACGTGATCAGTGCATGATCATCACGTGATCAGTGCATGATGAGCCAGTGATCAGTGCATGATCAGCCGTGATCAGGCATGATCAGTGCATGATGATTGTGATCAGTCATGCGTGATCAGTGCATGATCAGTCACGTGATCAGTGCATGATCAGTCACGTGATCAGTGCATGATCAGCCACGTGATCAGTGCATGATCAGCGTGATCAGTGCATGATCATCCGTGATCAGTGCATGTCAGGTCGTGATCAGTGCTGCCAGTCAGCCACGTGATCAGTGCATGATCAGCCAATGATCATGCATGATCAGTTGCGTGATCAGATGCATGATCAGCCACGTGATCAGTGCATGATCAGTCACGTGATCAGTGCATGATCAGTCACGTGACAGTGCATGATGATCACTGCGTGATCACATTGTTGTGATCAGTCACGTGACCAGTATATGGTAGCTCGTGATCATTGCAGCAGCCAGCAGAGCAGTGCATGATAGCCACGATGTGCACGTCAGGTTATTGAGCGATAGTGCAGTCAGCGGTAGTCAGGTGAGTGCCACGTGATCAGTGCAGTGCATGTCCATGACAGGTGTGTGATCAGCCACGTGATCAGTGCATGTTCAGCCGTGATCAGTGCATGATCAGCGTGATCAGTGCATGATCAGTTACGTGAGCAGTGTATGATCAGCCACGTGCATCAGTGCATGGCAGAACAGTGTGATCTGCATGATCAGCCACGTGATCAGTGCATGATATCCCAGGGATCGGTGCATGATCACACGTGATCAGTGTATGATCAGCCACGTGAACAGTGCATGCTCAGTCACGTGATCAGGGCCTGCTGAGCTGCGTGATTACTGTCTGCTCATCTGCTTGACAATTGCCAGCTGAGCTGTGATTCCTGCCTGTCATCTGCTTGACAATTGCCAGCTGTGCTGCGTAATTCCTGCCTCAGCTGCTTGATTGTGCCAGCTGAGCAGCATGATTCCTCACAGCTGAGTTCCATGATTATGCCTGCTGACTGTTTGATTCGTGCCTGGCTCTTTGTTTATTGCCTCCAGAGGCACATGATCAGTGTATGATAGCAAACATGATCAGCGCATGATCAGTCACATGATCAGCGCCATTAAGTGCGTGATCACTACATGATCATGTGATCAGTCATGCTCAGTCACGGTATCAGTGCATGATCAGCCACGTGATCAGTGCATGATCTGTCACAAATTAGTGTATGATCATCCATGTGATCAGTGCACGGGCAGTCATGTAATCAGTGCATGATATAGGCATGATCAGTGCATGATCAGTCAGATTGATCAGCGTGATAGCAGCCTGATCAGTGCATGATCAGTCCCTGATGGGTGTATGATCATTCACGTGACCTGTACATGGTAGCTACATGATCATTGCATGATCAGCCGTGAAGTAGTTGATAGCCGTGATCAGTCGATCGCATGATCAGTGATGATGATGATCGTAATGATCAGTACGTGTAGCTGCGTGATCATGTAGCGCGATCAGTGTGGCTGATCAGTGCATGATAGCCACGTGATCAGTGCATGATCAGACACGAATCAGTGCATGATGCACGTGATCAGTGCATGATCAGCCACGTGATCAGTGCATGATCAGCACGTGATCAGTGTGATCGCTGATGATCAGTGCATGATAGCCACGGGATCAGTGCATGCCAGTGATCACATGATCAGTGCGTCAGTGCATGATCAGTGCGTGATGATCAGCATGATCAGTCACGTCAGCGCGCAGTCAGTACGTGATCAGTGCATGATCAGTGAGCCAGTCTGGTCGCTGACCAGTGCATGGTAGCTACGTGATCATTGCCTGATCAGCACGTGATCCGTGCATGATAGCCATGATCAGTGTGATCAGCCACGTGATCAGTGCATGATCATGTGATAAGTGTGTGATCAGCCACGTGATCAGTGCATGATCAGCCACGTGATCAGTGCATGATAGCCACGTGTCGTGCATGATCAGCCACGTGATCAGTGCATGATCAGCCACGTGATCAGTATGCCAGTCCGTGCACGGTGATGATCAGTGCGTGATCAGTGCCACGTGTCAGCATGATCAACTGATCAGTGATATCAGTCATGCGTGATCAGTGCATGTTCAGCACGTGATCAGGGCATGCTGAGCTGCGTGATTACTGTCCTCATCTGCTTGACAATTGCCAGCTGAGCTGCAGTTCATGTCATCTGCATGACAATTGCCAGCTGTGCTGCGTAATTCACTGCCTCTAGCTGCTTGATTATTGCCAGCTGAGCATGATTCCTCACCTGAGTTCCATGATTATGCCTGCTGACTGTTTGATTAGTGCCTACCAGCTCTTTGTTTATTGCCTCCAGAGGCACATGATCAGTGTATGATAGCAAACATGATCAGTGCATGATCAGTCACATCAGTCATGATTAAGTCACGTGATCACTACATGATAGTCATGTGATCAGTCCATGATCAGTCGTGTCAGTGCATGATCAGCGTGATCAGTGCATGATCTGTACGTGCGTTAGTGTATGATCATCCACGTGACCAGTGCATGACAGTCCATGTGATCGGTGCATGATATAGCCGTGATCAGTGCATGATCAGTCACGTGGTCAGTGCATGATCAGTCACGTGACAGTGCATGGTGTACATGATCGCATGATCGTGCCATGATCAGTGCATGATAGCCACGTGATGCAGTCATGCGATCAGTCACGTGATCAGTGCATGATCAGTCGTGATTGGCATGGTAGCTGCGTGATCATCATGATCAGCGTGAGCAGTGCATGATAGCCACGTGATCAGTGCATGATCAGCCAGTGATCAGTGCATGATCAGTCGTGATCAGTGCATGATCAGCCACGTGATCAGTGCATGATCAGCCATGTGATCAGTATGATCAGCCACGTGATCAGTGCATGATAACCACGTGATCAGTGCATGATCAGTCACGTGATCAGTGCATGATCAGTCACGTGATCAGTGTATGATCAGTCACGTGATCAGTACATGATGAGCACGTGATCAGTGCATGATCAGCCGAATCAGTGCATGATCAGCCACGTGATCAGTGCATGCTCAGTCATGATCAGTGATGATAGCCACGTGATCAGTGCATGATCAGTCGCGTGATCAGTGCATGATCAGCCACGTGATCAGTGCGCCAGGCCAGCGTGATCAGTGCATGATCAGCCACGTGATCAGTGCATGATAGCCTCGTGATCAGTGCATGATCAGCCACGTGATCAGTGCATGATAGCCACGTGATCAGTGCATGATTGTCACGTGATCAGTACATGATCAGTCCGTGATCAGTGCATGATCAGCCACGTGATCAGTGCATGATCAGCCGTGATCAGTGCATGATCAGTCACGTGATCAGTGCATGATCAACATGCAGTCAGTGCACGATCAGTCCCGAATTGGTGCATGATCAGCCACGTGATCAGTGCATGATCATACGTGATCAGTGCATGATCAGTCACGTGATCAGTGCATGATCAGTCACGTGATCAGTGCATGATCAGTCACGTGATCAGTGCATATATGACGTGATTGCTGCATGTGCAATGCGTGATCAGTGCATGATAGCCACGTCAGTGCATGATCAGTCTGCGTGCATAGTGTGTGTGATCAGCCACGTGATCAGTGCATGATCAGCCACGTGATCTGTGCCTGCTGAGCTGCGTGATTACTGTCTGCTCATCTGTGACAATTGCCAGCTGTGCTGCGTATTCCTGCCTGATCATCGCGATTGTATGACTGAGCAGCATGATTTCTCAGAGCAGAGTTCCATGATTATAGCCTGCTGACTGATTCCTGCCTACTCAGCTCATGTTCATTGCCTCCAGAGGCACATGATCAGTGTGTGACACCAAACGCAGATCAGTGCATGATCATCATGATCAGTGCATGATAGCCACGTGATCAGTGCATGATCAGCCACGTGATCAGTGCATGATCAGCCATGTGATCAGTACATGATAGCTGCGTGATGCCAGATATTACGCCGTCAGCCACGTGAGCAGTGCATGATAGCCACGTGATCAGTGCATGATCAGTCCATGATCAGTGTATGATGGCCCGTGATCAGTGCATGATATCCACGTGATCAGTGCATGATCAATCACGTGATCAGTGTGCATGATCAGCATGTAGTCAGTGTCTGTGCTCAGCCACGTGAACAGTGCATGCTCAGTCACGTGATCAGGGCCTGCTGAGCTGCGTGTTACTGTCATATCATCTGCTTGACAATTGCCAGCTGAGCTGCACGATTCCTGCCTGTCATCTCCTGACAATTGCCATGTCACCAGCGTAATTCCTGCCTGCTCAGCTACTTGATTATTGCCAGCTGAGCAGCATGATTCCTCAGAGGTGAGTTCCATGATTATAGCCTGCTGACTGATTCGTGCCTACTCAGTCTCTTGACATTGCCTGAAGGCACGCAGTCAGTGTCAGCAAACATGATCAGTACGCAGATCAGTCACATGATCAGTGCATGATAAGCCACGTGATCAGTGCATGATCAGTCATGTGATCAGTGCATGATCAGTCATGTGACAGTGCATGATAGCTGTAGTGATCAGTGCATGATCAGCCACGTGATCAGTGCATGATAGTCACGTGATCAGTGCATGATCAGTCACGTGACCAGTGCATGGTCAGCCACGTGATCAGTGCATGATAGCCACGTGATCAGTGCATGATCAGTCACGTGATAGTGTGTGATCAGCCACGTGATCAGTGCATGATCAGTCACGTGATCAGTGCATGATCAGTTACGTGATCAGTGCATGGTTGCTACGTGATCGTTGCATGATCAGCCACGTGAGCAGAGCATGATAGCCACGTGATCAGTGCATGATCAGTCACGTGATCAGTACATGATCAGTCACGTGAACAGTGCATGATCATTTACGTGATCAGTGCATGATCAGTCACGTTACCAGTATATGGTAGCTACGTGATCATTCCATGACGAGCCACGTGAGCAGTGCATGATAGCCACGTGATGTGTGCATGATCAGTTACGTGATCAGTATGATCAGCCACGTGATCAGTGCATGAGTGCGTGATCAGTGCATGATATGTCACGTGGGTGTGTGATCAGCCACGTGATCAGTGCATGTTCAGCCACGTGATCAGTGCATGATAGCCACGTGATCAGTGCATGATCAGTTACGTGAGCAGTGTATGATCAGCCACGTGATCAGTGCATGGTCAGACACGTGAACAGTGTATGATCAGCCACGTGATCAGTGCATGATATCCAAGTGATCAGTGCATGATCATCACGTGATCAGTGTATGATCAGCCACGTGAACAGTGCATGCTCAGTCACGTGATCAGGGCCTGCTGAGCTGCGTGATTACTGTCTGCTCATCTGCTTGACAATTGCCAGCTGAGCTGCACGATTCCTGCCTGTCATCTGCTTGACAATTGCCAGCTGTGCTGCGTAATTCCTGCCTGCTCAGCTGCTTGATTATTGCCAGCTGAGCAGCATGAGTCCTCACAGCTGAGTTCCATGATTATTGCCTGCTGACTGTTTGATTCGTGCCTACTCAGCTCTTTGTTTATTGCCTCCAGAGGCACATGATCAGTGTATGATAGCAAACATGATCAGCGCATGATCAGTCACATGATCAGCGCCATTAAGTCACGTGATCACTACATGATAGTCATGTGATCAGTCCATGCTCAGTCACGGTATCAGTGCATGATCAGCCACGTGATCAGTGCATGATCAGCCACGTGATCAGTGCATGATCAGCCACGTGATCAGTGCATGATCAGTCACGTGATCAGTGCATGATCAGGCAGGTGATCAGTGCATGATCAGCCACGTGATCAGTGCATGATAGCCACGTGATCAGTGCATGATCAGTCACCTGATGGGTGTATGATCAGTCACGTGACCAGTACATGGTAGCTACATGATCATTGCATGATCAGCCACGTGAGTAGTGCATGATAGCCACGTGATCAGTGCATGATCAGTCACGTGATCAGTGCATGATCAGTCATGTGATCAGTGCATGATCAGGCGCGTGATCAGTGCATGATCAGCCACGTGATCAGTGCATGATAGCCACGTGATCAGTGCATGATCAGTCACGTGATCAGTGCATGGTCAGCCACGTGATCAGTGCATGATCAGCCACGTGATCAGTGCATGATCAGCCACGTGATCAGTGCATGATCCATCACGTGATCAGTGCATGTTCAGTCACGTGACCAGTACATGGTAGCTGCGTGATCATTGCATGATCAGCCACGTGATCAGTGCATGATAGCCACGTGATCAGTGCATGATCAGTCACGTGATCAGTGCATGATCAGTCACGTGATCAGTGCATGATCAGCCACGTGATCAGTGCATGATCAGTCGTGATCAGTGCATGATCAGTCACGTGATCAGTGCATGAGCACGTGATCAGTGCATGATCAGCCACGTGATCAGTGCATGATCAGCCACGTGATCAGTGCATGATCAGTCACGTGATCAGTGCATGATCATCCACGTGATCAGTGCATGATCAGTCAGTGATCAGTGCATGATATAGACGTGATCAGTGCATGATCAGTCACGTGATCAGTGCATGATCAGCCACGTGATCAGTGCATGATCAGCCACGTGATCAGTGCATGATCAGCCAGTGATCAGTGCATGATCAGTCACGTGATCAGTGCATGATCAGCCACGTGATCAGTGCATGATAGCCACGTGATCAGTGCATGATCATCACGTGATCAGTGCATGATCAGTCACGTGATCAGTGCATGATAGCCACGTGATCAGTGCATGATCAGTCACGTGATCAGTGCATGATCAGTCACGTGACAGTACATGGTAGCTGCGTGATCATGGCATGATCAGCCACGTGATCAGTGCATGATAGCCACGTGATCAGTGCATGATCAGACGTGATCAGTGCATGATCAGTCACGTGATCAGTGCATGATCAGCCACGTGATCAGTGCATGATCAAACGTGATCAGTGCATGATCAGCCACGTGATCAGTGCATGATAGCCACGTGATCAGTGCATGATCAGTCACGTGATCAGTGCATGATCAGTCACGTGATCAGTGCATGATCAGCCGTGATCAGTGCATGATCAGCCATGATCAGTGCATGATCAATTGCAGTGATCAGTGCATGATCATCCACGTGACAG
Source organism: Bos javanicus (assembly GCF_032452875.1). Lineage (NCBI taxonomy): Eukaryota > Metazoa > Chordata > Mammalia > Artiodactyla > Bovidae > Bos > Bos javanicus. The sequence continues at coordinate 3,640 of NW_026894731.1, read as the reverse complement.
TGCATGGCTACGTGATCAGTGCATGATCAGCATGATCAGTGCATGATCAGCCACGTGATCAGTGCATGATAGCCACGTGATCAGTGCGATCAGTCACGTGATGCGTGTGTGATCAGCCACGTGATCAGTGCATGATAGCCGTGATCAGTGCATGACAGCCACGTGTCAGTGCATGATCAGCCACGTGATCAGTGCATGATCAGCCACGTGATCAGTGCATGATCAGTCACGTGATCAGTGCATGATCAGTGATCAGTGCATGATCAGCCGTGATCAGTGCATGATCAGCGTGTCAGTGCATGATCAGTCACGTGATCAGGGCCTGCTGAGCTGCGTGATTACTGTCTGCTCATCTGCTTGACAATTGCCAGCTGAGCTGCATGATTCCTGCCTGTCATGTTGACAATTGCAGCTGTGCTGCGTAATTCCTGCCTGCGCTGCTTGATTATTGCCAGCTGAGCAGCATGATTCCTCACACCTGAGTTCCATGATTATTGCCTGCTGACTGTTTGATTCGTGCCTACTCAGCTCTTTGTTTATTGCCTCCAGAGGCACATGATCAGTGTATGATAGCAAACATGATCAGCGCATGATCAGTCACATGATCAGTGCCATTAAGTGATCAGTGCATGATAGTCATGTGATCAGTCCATGCTCAGTCACGGTATCAGTGCATGATCAGCCACGTGATCAGTGCATGATCTGTCACATGATTAGTGTATGATCATCCACGTGATCAGTGCATGGCATCATGTGATCAGTGCATGATATGGGCGTGATGATGGTATGATCAGCGTGAGTCACCTGATGGGTGTATGATCATTCACGTGACCTGTACATGGAGCTACATGATCATTGCATGATCAGCCACGTGAGTAGTGCATGATAGCCACGTGATCAGTGCATGATCATCCGTGATCAGTGCATGATCAGTCATGTGACCAGTACATGGTAGCTGCGTGATCAGTGCATGATCAGACGTGAGGTGCATGATAGCCACGTGATCAGTGCATGATCAGACCGCGTGATCAGTGCATGATCAGTCACGTGATCAGTGCATGATCAGCCCGTGATCAGTGCATGAGTCGCGTGATCAGTGTATGATCAGCCACGTGATCAGTGCATGATAGCCACGTGATCAGTGCATGATCAGTCACGTGATCAGTGCATGATCATCTGATGATCAGTGTGATCAGCCACGTGATCAGTGCATGATCAGACACGTGATCAGTCATGCATGATCAGTCACGTGATCAGTGCATGATCAGTCACGTGATCAGTGGCATGATCAGAGTGATCAGTGCATGATAGCCACGTGATCAGTGCATGATCATCACGTGATCAGTGCATGATCGCCACGTGATCATGTGCATGATCAGCCACGTGATCAGTGCATCCAGCCACGTGATCAGTGCATGATCACCACGTGATCAGTGCATGATCAGTCCACGTGATCAGTGCATGTGCTTGAGTGATCAGTGCATGATGATGGCCGTGATCAGTGCATGATCATGACGTGATCAGTGCATGATCAGTCACGTGATCAGTGCATGATCATCCGTGATCGTGCATGATCAGTCATGTGATCAGTGCATGATCAGCCATGATCAGTGCATGATCAGTCACGTGATCATGTATGATCAGCCACGTGATCAGTGCATGATCACTGTGTGATCATGTGCATGTCAGTCCATGTGATCAGTGCATGATCAGCCACGTGATCAGTGCATGATAGCCACGTGATCAGTGCATGATATGGCGTGATCAGTGCATGATCAGCGTCAGTCAGTGCATGATAGCCGTGATCAGTGCATGATCAGTCACGTGATCAGTGTGTGATCACCACGTGACAGTGCATGATCAGTCACGTGATCAGGCATTCACTGAGATGCGTGATTGCTACTCTGCTCATCTGCTTGACAATTGCCACCTGTGCTGCATGATTCCTGCCTGATCTACTTGATCATTGCCAGCTCAGCATGATCAGTCAGAGCAGAGTTCCATGATCAGTATTACCACTGACTGATTCATGCCTACTCAGCTCCATGTTCATTGCCTGATAGGCACATGATCAGTGTATGATACCAAACATGATCAGTGCATGATCAGTCACATGATCAGTGCATGATAAGCCACGTGATCAGTGCATGATCAGTCACGTGATCAGTGCATGATCAGTCACGTGATCAGTGCATGATCAGCCACGTGATCAGTGCATGATCAGCCACGTGATCTGTATGATGAGCCACGTGATCAGTGCATGATCAGTCACGTGATCAGTGCATGATCAGCCACGTGATCAGTGCATGATCATCCGTGATCAGTGCATGATCATGTCCGTGATCAGTGCATGATCAGTCGTGATCAGTGTATGATCAGCGTGAACAGTGCATGCTCAGTCACGTGATCAGCCTGCTGAGCTGCGTGATTACTGTCTGCTCATCTGCTTGATGCCAGCTGAGCTGCGATTCCTGCCTGTCATCTGCTGACAATTGCCAGCTGTGCTGCGTAACCTGCCTGCTCCTGCTTGATTATTGCCAGCTGAGCAGCATGATTTCTCAGCTGAGTTCCATGATTATTGCCTGCTGACTGATTCGTGCCTACTCAGCTCTTTGTTCATTGCCTCCAGAGGCACATGATCAGTGTATGACACCAAACATGATCAGCGCATGATCAGTCACATGATCAATGCGCCGTTGATCAGCCACGTGATCAGTGTGATCAATTGTGATCAGTGCATGATCAGTCATGTGACCAGTGCATGATAGCTGTAGTGATCATTGCATGATCAGCCACGTGATCAGTGCATGATGTCACGTGATCAGTGCATGATCAGTCGTGATCAGCATGATCATCACGTGATCAGTGCATGATAGCCACGTGATCAGTGCATGATCAGTCACGTGATCGTGCATGATCGTACGTGATCAGTGCATGATAGCCGTGATCAGTGCAGATGACAGCCACGTGATCAGTGCATGATCAGTCACGTGATCAGTGCATGATCAGTCACGTGATCAGTGCATGATCAGCCACGTGATCAGTGCATGATCAGCCACGTGATCAGTGCATGATCAGTCACGTGATCAGTGCATGATCAGTCGTGATCAGTGCATTCGCATTGATGATTGCGCAGATCAGCCACGTGAGCCAGGCATGTAGCGCATGATCAGTACGCAGATCAGTCACGTGATCAGTACATGATCAGTCACGTGATCAGTGCATGATCATTCACGTGATCAGTGCATGATCAGTCACATGACCAGTATATGGTGATCACGCGTGATGTTCATGACAGCCACGTGGCAGTGCATGATAGCCACGTGATGTGTGTGCATGATCAGTTGCATGATCAGGCATGATCAGCCACGTGATCAGTGCATGATGCCACGTGATCAGTGCATGATCATGTCACGTGATAGGTGTGTGATCAGCCACGTGATCAGTGCATGATCAGCCACGTGATCAGTGCATGATCAGCCACGTGATCAGTGCATGATCAGAACGTGATCAGTGCATGATCAGTCACGTGATCAGTGCATGATCAGCCACGTGATCAGTGCATGATCAGCCACGTGATCAGTGCATGATCAGTCACATGATCAGTGCATGATCAGCCACGTGATCAGTGCATGATCAG